>NC_057804.1:505911252-505913128 GCF_018294505.1 Triticum aestivum
TTGAGTACCGGAGTCCTGTTAGCCCGCTACACCCCGGTTTACCGGAGTCCTGCTAGCCCAGTGCTACAGCCCGGACCCACTTGCTGATGACCGACACGTTCGAAGCTGGGTCATGGATGCCTGTCCCTGTAAGTCTGTGCCACTTTGGGTTTACGACTAGTCATGTCAGCCCGGGCTCCTTATCATATGGATGCTAGCGACACTATCATATACGTGAGCCAAAAGGCGCAAACGGTCCCGGGAAAAGGTAAGACGACACCCGTGGGGATACCGTGCGTGAGGCCGCAAAGTGATATGAGGTGTTACCAGCTAGATCGATGTGACATCGAGTCGGGGTCCTGACAGGCCTCATCTGATCAGTCAGATGAGCGACCACCGGGACCCGAGTCGGATGTGCACTAGGGAAATGCCCCGCGCAAAGGTGGCAAACATGGTGAACCACATCGTGAACTGCGAGCTCGGGGAGGACTGGCAGTTCGGCAAGGAGCCGTACTCGCGCGCCAAGCCCCCTCCAGTGGTAAGCCGCATCTCTTTATTGCTTTGTCTTCTTTATAGCCAAATCTGACTTCTGATTTTCATTGGTTTCTCTGAATTAGAACCCCCTCATTCAGCCCACAGCCGGCCTCGCAAGACCGCCCCGTGAGTCCTTCCCTAACCGAGCGGAGAGCGACGTCGATGACCCCGACTTGGAGGCGGCGGCGATGGAGGCCGACGCCGAAGGCGGAGGAGGAGGAGCGGGAAGCGGCCTCAGGCCCTCGGCCACCATCGCCGACTAGCCTGAAGACGACGCCGAAGGGGAAGTTGTCCCGCGCCACCAGCCAAGGGTCGGCCCGTCGGGCGCGGGTTCCTCTGCCGGCTTGGCCGGCCAAGGCGGCGCGAAGAGGTGCCACGCCGGGCCGAGTTCGCTCGGGGGCAAGCCGAAGAAGTTCAAGGGGGCGGCCGCCGCGACCAGGCGGGAGGAGGCGGCCGCGAAGGCCAACCGCTTCCGTAAGGAAGTGAAGAGGCCGCCGCTAGTCTCTGCGTAAGTGTTTCCGCCTTTGTCTTATTTTCTTTTTATCTTGTCCGAGTTTCTCTTTTACACTCCCTTTTTCTTCAGGGCTCCCCTTACCCTTGAGAGGGTCACCGTCCCCTCCGTCATGAGATCGGCAGAGACGTCTGCTAACACCCGGCGGGTCGACCCCGCTGCCGACCTTTGGGAGGTGACGGAGCAAAACGCGCGGGAGAAGCGCGACGAGGAGGAGGCCGACCGCCTAGAGAAGGCGGAGGCTGAGAAGGCGGCGGCCTCCGCCCAGAAGAAGCTGGAAGAGGCCGAAGCCGCCATTGCGGCCAGACGGCGAGCTGAGGAGGCCGCGCGCCGCCAATCGGCATTGCACGTCCTCCCGCTGTCCTCCGCACCGCCGCCTCCGGAGTTCACGGGGCAGACTGGAGAAGCTGGCGCCAAGAACCCCATCGTGGAGGAGGAGAGCTGCGAGGCCTCCATGTCGGACACACTTGTGCCGCCACCGCCGCCTCCGCTGCCGTCTAGGAGCGCGCATGGAAAACAGCCGGCAGGCCCACCGGTGTCGCCGACTGAAGACGAGGCCATGGCGACGCTGCTCCTTATTCAAGTCGCCTCGCCAGCGTGCCGCCGTCTTGAGAAGGCAACTTCGGTGCTGCGGCCCTTGGAGGTCGGTGCCGCTAGCTCGGCCATCCCAGACGCCGAGGCGATGAGCGCCGTGCCCGTTGGGTGGGGGCGCGGAGGCGACACAGGCCCACTGAACCAGGCGCTTCTGGACGTCCAGGCGAAGCTGCGGGCCAAAGGCGACGCCCTCCAGAACTGCACCAGGGCGCATCTGGCATCGTGGACGGCCGTCCGAGTATGTTTTCCTATTTGATT
>NC_057804.1:506213602-506313740 GCF_018294505.1 Triticum aestivum
TCTCTGATGTTTTTTCCTTCTCGAGGCATTGTTGTTGTAGGTCATGTTAACTCGATCGGGATGTTCCGAGGGAAACCCTAGATTTGGGTCAACCGGATCGGAGGATGATGGCGCCTTCGGTGTCGTTCTCTCTCCTGGGGACATTGTTTTGGAGCAAGTGCTGGCTAGAGGGGACTAGAGGAGGAGCGGTGTTACATCTATCGCAAGGTCGACGGCGGATCCCAACGGCATGGCGCTGCGGAGTTTCGGTGACGGGCGCATGTGGATTGATACGCGCAGGATCTATCGTAGTCCTTTCGATAAGTAATAGTGTCGAACCCAACGAGAAGCAGAAGAAGATGACAAGCAGTTTTTAGCAAGGTATTTTTTTGCAGGCACTGAAATTATCGGTAATAGATAGTTTGGTAGTAAGATAATTCGTAACGGGTAACAAGTAACAAGTGTAGCAAAGGTGCAGCAAGGTGGCGCAATCCTTTTTGTAGCAAAGGATTGAAGGAAATATGCCCTAGAGGCAATAATAAAGTTGTTATTTATATTTCCTTATATCATGATAAATATTTATTATTTATGCTAGAATTGTATTAACCGGAAACTTAGTACATGTGTGAATACATAGACAAAACAAAGTGTCCCTAGTATGCCTCTACTAGACTAGCTCGTTAATCAAAGATGTTCATGTTTCCTAACCATAGACATGTGTTGTCATTTGATGAACAGGATCACATCATTAGGGAATGATGTGATGGACAAGACCCATCCGTTAGCTTAGCATAATGATCGTTAAGTTTTATTGCTATTGCTTTCTTCATGACTTATACACATTCCTCTGACTATGAGATTATGCAACTCCCGTATACCGGAGGAACACCTAGTGTGCTATCAAACGTCACAATGTAACTCAGTGATTATAAAGATGCTCTACAGGTGTCTCCGAAGTTGTTTTGTTGGGTTGGCGTAGATCGAGATTAGGATTTGTCACTCCATGTATCGGAGATGTATCTCTAGGACCTCTCGGTAATGCTCATCACTATAAGCCTTGCAAGCAATGTGACTAATGAGTTAGTTACGGGATGATGCATTACGAAATGAGTAAATATACTTTCCAGTAACGAGATTGAACTAGGTATGAAGATACCAACGATTGAATCTCGGGCAAGTAACATACCGATGACAAAGGGAACAATGTATGTTGTTGTGCGGTTTGACCGATAAAGATCTTCGTAGAATATGTAGGAGCCAATATGAGCACCAAGGTTCCGCTATTGATTATTTATCGGAGATTTGTCTCGATCATGTCTACATAGTTCTCGAACCCGTTGGGTCCGCACGCTTAATGTTCGATGATGATCTGTATTATGAGTTATGTGTTTTGGTGACCGAAGTTTGTTCGGAGTACCAGATGAGATCACAGACACGACGAGGAGTCTCAAAATGGTTGAAAGGTAAAGATTTATATATTGAAAGGTTACATTCGGACACCGGAATTGTTTCAGGAAGTTTCAGAGTACCGAGAGGTTACCGGAACCCCCCGGGAGAGTAATGGGCCAACATGGGCCTTAGTGGAGGATAGAGGGCCGACCATAGGAGGTGGCGCCCTGTAACACCCACGATGTGGCTATATCTCCCACGTGTCGAAGCACGACTTAGAGGCATAACCGCATTGTGGTTTTGTCGCAAGAAGGGTCATCTTCACACAATCCCATGTAATGAACAAGACTGGGATAAAGAGTTGGCTTACAATCACCACTTCACGCAAGTACTTAAATAAATCATACATCATTTAGAGTACACACATAGTCTGACTACGGACGAAGCCAAAAGAAAAGAAGACAACCCAACTGCTAGGTCCCCGATCGTCCCAACTGGGCTCCACTACTGATCAACATGAAACGAAACATAGCAATGACTAAGATCTTCGTTGAGCTCCCATCTGAGCTCGGTTGCATCATCTGCACTGGTATCATCGGCACCTGCAACTGTTGTGATAGTATCTGGTGAGTCACGAGGACTCAACAATCTCAAAACCCGCAAGATCAAGACTATTTAAGCTTATGGGTGGGAAGTGGTAATGAGGTGGGGGTTGCAGCAAGCACTAAGCAAATATGGTGGCTAACATACACAAATAAGAGCGAGAAGAGAAGCAACGGAATGGTCGAGAAGCTAGAAGTGATCAAGAAGTGATCCTGCAACTACTTACGCACAATCATAACACAAAGACCGTGTTCACTTCCCGGACTCCGCCGAAAAGAGACCATCACGGATACACACGCGGTTGATGTGTTTTAAATCGAATCTGGTGTCAAGTTCTCTACAACCGGATATTAACAAATTTCCATCTGCCACATAACCGCGGGCACGGCTCTCGAAAGTTTATACCCTGCAGGGGTGTCCCAACTTAGCCCATCACAAGCTCTCACGGTCAACGAAGGATATTCCTTCTCCCAGGAAGCCCCGATCAGTCTCGGAATCCCGGTTTACAAGACATTTCGACAATGGTAAAACAAGACCAGTAAAGCCGCCCGGTGTGCCGACAAATCCCGATAGGAGTCACACGTATCTCGTTCTCAGGGCACACCGGATGGGCAAGACGTCGGGTTGGCATAGACCCTGGTTGCCCAGGGGGCGCCGGACATTGCCCAGGTTGGACCAACACTCGGAGGAGCACTGGCCCGGGGGGGGGGGGGTAAAAAAAGATGACCCTTGAGTCTGCAGAACCCAAGGGAAAAAGGCATAGGTGGCAAATATTAAAACCAAGGTTGGGCCTTGCTGGAGGAGTTTTATTCAAAGCGAACCGTCAAGGGGGTCCCATAAATCACCCAACCGCGTAAGGAACGCAAAATCAAGGAACATAACACCGGTATGACGAAAACTAGGGCGGCAAGAGTGGAACAAAACACCAGGCATAAGGCCGAGCCTTCCACCCATTACCAAGTATATAGATGCATTAATTAAATAAGAGATATTGTGATATCCCAACATAATCATGTCCATCATGGAGCAATCTTCAACTTCACCTACAACTAACAACGCTATAAGAGGGGCTGAGCAAAGCGGTAACATAGCCAAACAACGGTTTGCTAGGAAGGGTGAAAAGGTTAGAGGCTGACATGCCAATATGGGAGGCATGGTAAACAAGTGATAGGCAGCGCAGCATAGCGATAGAACGAAGCAACTAACAAGGAAAGATAGAAGTGATATCGAGGGTAATGGTCATCTTGCCTGAAATCCCACAAGGAAGAAGAACGAGTCCATGAAGAAGACAAACGGACGTAGTTGAACAAATCCTCACAACTCCAAAACGAAACCGAAGCTAACGAGAGAAGCAAACCGGAAAGAAACAAACAACATAGTAAACACACAAGCATAAACATGTCATGATGCACAAACAAGTATGATGCATGTCCGGTTTAAGGAGGCATGGCATGGCAATATGCACAAACAACACTACAAGTTAAGTGGAGCTCAATATGAAACGAGTTGCATATTGGCGAAACACCACATCAATTATTTAGTTCTCTCTCGTTTAGGAACACAACAATATTAAATGTTATTAAACATGGCAAGGGGTGAAGCATAATTAAACTACCTATTTAGGCAAGTTTAAATGAGGCTGGAAACAACAAACAACAATTCCGGAAATCCCCATATGTCATTTAGCAATTTTTAAAGAAAGAAACAATTTTAAACATTTTAAATGTTGTTATCATGATGCGAATGGCATATGCAAGGTTTTATGCAATTTTATGAAAATGTTGACATGAGCATGTTATGAAGCATTTGTCACCATGACGGAACAAAAAGGGTGCCACAACAACTACAACGTAAATGGTGCCACGGGAACATTCCGATGATCCGACAACTCATCAAGATGTTGGTGCGAACGAAGGTGTGGATGTGTAGAACATGCAAAGATGGTGGGGGTGATCCCGGTTACCGGGTTCCCACGTGACGGTGGCATGGCAAAAGAGGACGTGCACGAAACAAACGGACACGGTGCAAACAAGTGGTACATCTCATACATGCAAGGGCATCGCAAACATTCGTTCTCGGAAGGGCATCTCGGCGGTTATACATTCGAAGCGTGCTTTTTGGAGCGAATCGAGTTCGTAGTGGAAGTAGTGGTACACGGGCCGTAGTGGAAGTAGTCGTTCTCATGACGGTAGTGGAAGTAGTTGTACACGTCCGTTTCGGAGAGGTACATGATGAATCCAATGTCTTCGGGCGACGGTAGTGGTACACACGACGTCGAGATACTTGTCGGTCCGGTCTTGGTGGTGTAGATGTACACGTTGTCGGGGTACTTGTGTCTTCTGGAACTTGGCGATCCAGAGAGGCAGCAAAACATAGCCGACCTTGCCATTTCAGTGTTGTAGCCTTGCCGGTGTGGGGTCTTGGAGAAATCCACGAAGGCATCCTTAGGCTTCCCTGGTTGCCGAGTCTTGGCAGCAACAAGAGGGGCGATGAGGCCAGTAGGGCAGCAAGGTGGGTTGAGCTCTTGTGTGCGCTGGCCGTGAAGGGGCAGCAACCGAAGACGACGAGCAATGGAGGCGTCGGCCCCTGGTTCAAAACATAAGCAAGGCGCTGGCCTTGAACGACAAAGGCGGCAGCAGGAACTGGGGCCGGCGAGGGCGCTGCTTGGCGAGGCGGAGAGGAAGGAGCCACGACGTGAGAGAAGCAGGGCGCTGCGAACCATGGAGGCTGGCGCTGCCATGGTCATGCGGCCCAGGCGAACTCGGCGGCCTGGACTCGCTGGCCGAAGCGGCGGCGGGGTCACCAGGTAGCACGGGGAGAAAGCAGCAGGAGGATCTGCAGGGAGGGAGAAGGCAGAGGACGGAGGTCCGGCGAGGCAGCAGAGGGACGGCGGGGCGCGAGAAGAGCAACGGCAGCAGGGCGCGTTTCTGTAGAGCTGGAGAGAACGACGACGGAAGGAAAGGAGAGGCCATGGATCGGGCGTGAGGAGCTCCTCTCCCTCGGCTCGATGCGTGCATGTGTGTGTGGCGGCGCGAGGTGGGGAACGAGGAGGATGGGGATTGGGCGCTGGGTTCTTCTCCTCTCTCTTTCTGATGGCGCATCGAGGGAAGATGGGATCGAGCAGGGCTCTCCCTGGCAGCGTGAGGATGGACGAGGGGGAGAGGGTTTGATCGGGAGAGGCTAGGGTTAAGATGGGGATGGCTGGGCTGTTGGTTGGGCCATGATGCAAATGGGCCGACCTAGTTGTAGGGTTGCAAGGCTGTGCAGGCTCCTCTCTCTTTCTTTCCAATTCTCTCCGAAAACAGAAAAGGGAAGAAAGAAAACGGTGGGTAGAGCTGAGATTTCAACAAGTGACATATTTTCTAGAGACGGGAAAAATATGGAGGATTCAATAAAAATGATTGCCAGGAGTTTAGCAAAGAGAAATTCAAATAAGTTTGAATAAAACTCAAACTGTTTGAATTTGAAGGAAATTTAGATGAAGACCAAATGAGATGAGATTTCAACTGGTAACCCTACATGAATAACATGACTTATGGGCATAAGTGGAACATTTATGGAGAAGTAAAATGGCAACTCAATTTTACTAAAAGGTCGAAAAGGCAGGATAGAAGATTGAGTCGGATAAAAGAAGAGTTGAACAATAATGCAAATGTGTTATGGGTGATTTCCAAATTAAAGAAATATTTAATATAGCTCCCTAATATTGGGATGATATGTTCTAAAGAGAAGTCACCCTTCCCTTGATTTAAATAGATCAACCATCTATGCAATTTATTTAGTTGAGTTTTTAAAAATTAAATGACATGATGGCATGATGCAATGCAAATGATGCAACAAACAAAACAAATCACACGACGGAACTCGGAATAGCTGGAAGTGTTCTGGAGCGTCAGTCTCGGCGCGTTACAACACTCCACCACTACAAGAGGATCTCGTCCCGAGATCTAGGATGGCACCGTAGAGAAACGGAAAATGAAGAGAAGAGGTAAAACTAAGTTGCTTCTTCGACAAATGAGTGAAACCACAAACCTTGAGAGGTTGAACAAATTGAAAGAAAGGATACAAAGGAGATGAATGAGATTGCAAACAATCCGTTAGAAAAGAGGAACAAGGAACATTACGAGAACTTGAAGGTTGCAAAGACATGAATCAAGAGTTTAATGGACAAGATAGAATTTGAAACCACTCCGTTTAAAACATTATGAGAGAGGAAGAATTTGGGAAGCACTCCGATTGAACATGGAAGGAATTGAACATGAACTTGAGAAGAGGGGATGATACTTGATGAAATCAACAACACAGTGCCTCCGGAACTATTGAATGAAGGACACAAGGAGTAAGAAGGATTTCAGACAGCAATCTGGTTTAAAAGAGAGGCAAAACTTGATAAGATGAAAAGAACTTGAAGAGATGACACAACACTCCGGTTAAATGGATAAGCACGAAAAGAACATGATCCTCACAATTCGAGATGATGAGTGAAAACAACAACATCACAATTCCTCCGGAAGAAAGAATAGAAGATAGATCCTCGGAATAAGAGAACGGAGAAGGAAATGACGACTTCTCCCACAATTGAATTTGAAAAGCATCCTTGCCCAGAAGTATTTATGGAGTTGTTGGAAAATCAACAACGAAAAGAATAAGCTCGTTGTGGGCTTATGGAAAACATCTCAAAATTATAAGGTGACAACCGGCCACTAACTGAAACAATTGTTTGCTTGAGATCAACGAAGAGATGAAAAAAAGCTTTCACCGAGAGGATAGGAGAAAACTTGGATCATTGATAAGCACCACAATAGCAACATTCCTTAGGGAAGGCTTTAGGTGAAATCTTTACCAAGATAACTCCAACAAAGAGATTGATGGATCTAAAATACCTCATTCCTGACAACATGTGAATCGCGAAACATGAATGGAAATTGTCAAGAATGATATAACACCATCTCAAAAGATAAGGTAGAAAGAATTGCACTTCAGCATGCAAGATGAAGAATGCTTGAATGCCTCAAAACAAAACATGTGTTGAACACCATGTTTATTTTAGAGTATAGCTTAGCGGGTCATAACTTCGAGAGAAATCTTGAAGAACAATTGAAGAATGAAAGGAATCCTTGATGAACCACCATGTAGAGCCTCCATGAAGAACTCTGGTAAAAAAAGGATGATAAAAAGAAAGAGAAGTTGAAAACACAAGGTGAAGCCTTGCGATGATTTTGGATGGAGCTACGAAATGAGTAAACTTAGAACTCCGGACAAGAAAGATGAATAACTTGGAACTGAGAATTACTTCCTGATGAACAAGCTCCGGAAGAAGGAATTAATCACTTGGATGAAACAAGAATAAGAATTATGTCATGCCTATCCTTCACCAATTTAAATTGATGACAAGCAACGGATTTGGCATACTACTTATTCTCGTAGAAAGAATTAAGAGAGATATAGCGTAAACTTGAGAAGTTATTGATGGAACCACCGGTGAGATTTGGAAACAACAAATGAATTGATATGATAATGAAGGAAGTGAAATGTTGAAAGAACCACCGTAAGAATTGAAAATGAAAGTAACAAAGGCACAAATCACCGGGAAGAATTGGAAAACGAATGAAGATACTTGAGGGGATTTAGATACATGAGAACGAAGAGATGATGAACTGATTAGAGGGTATTTGAACGATTCACCGGTAAGATTTGGAGAACGATAGCTACACGCTGAGAATGAAGAATTATGACATGATAGCCTTCGGAGGAAAGAAATGGAAACAACTCATGAAATGCTCTGAATGGTAAGAAAAGAATTCTCACAATCGAAAACAATTATGAGGATGGCATGAAGCTAGAACCGTGAATCTCTGGAAGAATGGGTAAGGATTTAAGAGGAACTCTTCTTCGGTCTTCAAAATTCGAGAGTGACAACGAGAAACACAACCATGAATTGTTGAGACACTCCGGAAGGATTAAAAGAAAAAAAAGGTTGAGCAAAAGATGAAAAGAATTTGAAAACGACCTTGGAGAAGGCATGTGACTGATGAAAATTTATTCTTACGCCAAACTTTGAAATGAATTTGGGAATAGCTCCGGGAAAATTAGAAGAGTCAGGTAAGATCCTGGAAAAAGACCTGTGGGTTAGGGCCCACTCAAAGTTACACCATTGAATGATTGATTGAAAGGGGGGATTGCACCGGTTGAAATAAATGACTTGAATGAGATAATAATCTCCAAATAACTTGAACATATTAAGAATGGAAAACACGAATCTTCTGAGATATCTTGAGCACTCCGGATATGAACTGGGCAAGGTGAATAAATAAGAGAGCCTTGGATAAGAAATTCACATGGAAAGATATGTGAAACAAAAGGAAGAGATATAATCAACACCAAAGCTTGAAATTAATCCACCAGAGAAGAAAAGAGAACGAAGAATAATAAACTTGTAGCTCCGTTAGTATCTTCTTGAGAATTACCGGATAAGAACATTGAAAGAAAGGAATGAAGAGACTTCTCACAAATAAAAGGGATACATGATCAAGAAATTTGAGTCCTTGAAGAAAAAGGGTGGGAGGGCAGGAAAACAAAGGCAACTTGGGACGGATGAAACAAACACCGTTGAGAAAACTAAGAATTGACCTCGCAAATGTTGAAATAATCGGATCCACTTGAAGAGAAGCACGCCGGTTGAAAAAGAATTAATATGACAACCTCAATGATTAAGAAGGATTAGCATTCCCATAGAAATATGAGAACACCATTTAGGAAAAAGGTTTGGATTCAACATTTGACTTTGAAGCAACTCGAATACCACAAATAAAACAAAGCAAAGGATTTGGCTTGCAGAATAAGCCGGAACAAACATATGATAGAGATTCCGTCCGAAGTTTTCATGGTGGGGTCCACACGGGCTCGATCGTACAACACCATCATGTACAAGACAGTGCACATGACATACGAAGTGTCCCTGAACCAGCATAGCCAAGGGTTCTTTAAGACACAACGAGATCACTGTAAAAAATGACCGTGGATAGGCGGACCACTAGACGTCGAATCCCAATCTCATATCATGCATCTGTCAGAAAGAAAAAAACTAGAGCTACTTGAATTCCCACCTATAAAATTCCCGAAACTTTCTGGTTATGCAATCTGGTGTTGGGGATACAGGGGAAGCAATATATATCTCACTCAAAACTAACAATCCCTACATCCAAGCTGTATCCATCCATCAACAAATAACCAAGAAACCTTCGGAAATCATGTACCTCAACCTTCGAAAAGCATCCGTTATACGAGCTATGGCAATACTCCCGAACTCCCGCCCCAGTACTGGGTGGCGTCGAGGTTATCTCACCAACAACTGCATAAAAGAGATTTTCGATGTCGGCAAAACTCAGGTATTCCAGAACTGCAACAATAAAATTGTGACGACAACACCTCAGAGCTCAACTCCCCGGGTCACTTCCACATAAAATACAGGAGGCACCAAGAACAATGTTCTCGTCACAAAACCATCAGAACGATTCCAAGATACCCGCGTGATCCTAAATTTTTTTTAGTGAAATTTGAGGAGAGGAAAGTCAAAACATCTACGTCAGGAGACCTCACCAGAGCGACGAAGGGACTGAGGAGTAAAAATAATCCTACTCTCTGATATATATAATCCTAAGACTCAAAACATTTTTGTTCTAGACTCAACAACGCCAGCGATTCGATCAAGCAGGGGGCTCCTAAGTCGGGGATGGCTCTGATTACCAACTTGTAACACCCACGATGCGGCTATATCTCCCACGTGTCGAAGCACGACTTAGAGGCATAACCGCATTGTGGTTTTGTCGCAAGAAGGGTCATCTTCACACAATCCCATGTAATGAACAAGACTGGGATAAAGAGTTGGCTTACAATCGCCACTTCACACAAGTACTTAAATAAATCATACATCATTTAGAGTACACACATAGTCCGATTACAGACGAAGCCAAAAAAAAGAAGATAACCCAACTGCTAGGTCCCCGATCGTCCCAACTGGGCTCCACTACTGATCAACATGAAATGAAACATAGCAATGACTAAGATCTTCGTTGAGCTCCCATCTGAGCTCGGTTGCATCATCTGCACTGGTATCATCGGCACCTGCAACTGTTGTGATAGTATCTGGTGAGTCACGAGGACTCAGCAATCTCAAAACCCGCGAGATCAAGACTATTTAAGCTTATGGGTAGGAAGTGGTAATGAGGTGGGGGTTGTAGCAAGCACTAAGCAAATATGGTGGCTAACATACGCAAATAAGAGCGAGAAGAGAAGCAATGGAACGGTTGAGAAGCTAGAAGTGATCAAGAAGTGATCCTGCAACTACTTACGCACAATCATAACACAAAGACCGTGTTCACTTCCTGGACTTCGCCGAAAAGAGACCATCACGGCTACACACGCGGTTGATGCGTTTTAAATCGAATATGGTGTCAAGTTCTCTACAACTGGATATTAACAAATTCCCATCTGCCACATAACCGCGGGCACGGCTCTCGAAAGTTTATACCCTGCAGGGGTGTCCCAACTTAGCCCATCACAAGCTCTCACGGTACGAAGGATATTCCTTCTCCCAGGAAGACCCGATCAGTCTCGGAATCCCGGTTTATAAGACATTTCGACAATGGTAAAACAAGACCAGCAAAGCCGCCCGATGTGCCGACAAATCCCGATAGGAGTCGCACGTATCTCATTCTCAGGGCACACCGGATGGGCAAGACATCGGGTTGGCATAGACCCTGGTTGCCCAGGGGGCGCTGGACATCGCCCAGGTTGGACCAACACTCGGAGGAGCACTGGCCCGGGGGGGGGGGGGGAGGTAAAATAAAGATGACCCTTGAGTCTGCAGAACCCAGGGGAAAAAGGCTTAGGTGGCAAATGTTAAAACCAAGGTTGGGCCTTGCTGGAGGAGTTTTATTCAAAGCGAACTGTCAAGGGAGTCCCATAAATCACCCAACCGCGTAATGAACGCAAAATCAAGGAACATAACACCGGTATGATGGAAACTAGGGCGACAAGAGTGGAACAAAACACCAGGCATAAGGCCGAGCCTTCCACCCTTTACCAAGTATATAGATGCATTAATTAAATAAGAGATATTGTGATATCCCAACATAATCCTGTCCATCATGGAGCAATCTTCAACTTCACCTGCAACTAACAACGCTATAAGAGGGGCTGAGCAAAGCGGTAATATAGCCAAACAACGGTTTGCTAGGAAGGGTGAAAAGGTTAGAGGCTGACATGGCAATATGGGAGGCATGGTAAACAAGTGATAGGGAGCACAGCATAGCGATAGAACGAAGCAACTAACAAGCAAAGATAGAAGTGATATCGAGGGTAATGGTCATCTTACCTGAAATCCCGCAAGGAAGAAGAACGAGTCCATGAAGAAGACAAATGAACGTAGTCGAACAAATCCTCACAACTCCAAAACAAAACTGAAGCTAACGAGAGAAGCAAACCAGAAAGAAACAAACAAGATAGTAAACACACAAGCATAAACATGTCATGATGCACAAACAAGTATGATGCATGTCCGGTTTAATGAGGCATGGCATGGCAATATGCACAAACAACACTACAAGTTAAGTGGAGCTCAATATGCAACGAGTTGCATATTGACGAAACACCACATCAATTATTTAGTTCTCTCTCGTTTAGGAACACAACAATATTAAATGTTATTAAACATGGCAAGGGGTGAAGCATAATTAAACTACCTATTTAGGCAAGTTTAAATGAGGCCGGAAACAACAAACAACAATTCCGGAAATCCCCATATGTCATTTAGCAATTTTTAAAGCAAGAAACAATTTTAAACATTTTAAATGTTGTTATCATGATGCGAATGGCATATGCAAGGTTTTATGCAATTTTATGAAAATGTTGACATGAGCATGTTATGAAGCATTTGTCACCATGATGGAAAAAAAGGGTGCCACGACAACTACAACGGAAATGGTGCCACGGCAACATTCCGATGATCCGAGAACTCATCAAGATGTTGGTGCGAACGAAGGTGTGGATGTGTAGAACATGCAAAGATGGTGGGGGTGATCCCGGTTACCGGGTTCCCACGTGACGGTGGCATGGCAAAAGAGGGACGTGCACGAAACAAACGGACACGGTGCAAACAAGTGGTACATCTCATAAATGCAAGGGCATCGCAAACATTCGTTCTCGGAAGGGCATCTCGGTGGTTATACCTTCGAAGCGTGCTTTTTGGAGCGAATCGAGTTCGTAGTGGAAGTAGTGGTACACGAGCCATAGTGGAAGTAGTCGTTCTCGTGACGGTAGTGGAAGTAGTTGTGCACGTCTGTTTCGGAGAGGTACTTGACGAATCCAACATCTTCGGGCGACGGTAACAAGAGGGGCGATGAGGCCAGCAGGGCAGCAAGGTGGGTGGAGCTCTTGTGTGCGCTGGCCGTGAAGGGGCAGCAACTGAAGACGACGAGCGATGGAGGCGTCGGCCCCTGGTTCAAAACAGAAGCAAGGCGCTGGCCTCGAACGACGAAGGCGGTAGGAGGAACTGTGGCCGGCGAGGGCACTGCTTGGCTAGGCGGAGAGGAAGGAGCCACGACGCGGGACAAGTAGGGCGCTGCGAACCATGGAGGCCGGCGGTGCCATGGTCGTGCGGCCCAGGCGAACTCGGCAGCCTGGACTCGCTGGCCGAAGCGGCGGCGGGGTCACCAGGTAGCACGGGGACAAAGCAGAAGGAGGATCTGCAGGGAGGGAGAAGGCAGAGGACGGAGGTCCGACGAGGCAGCAGAGGGACGGCGGGGCGCAAGAAGAGCAACGGTAGCAGGGCGCGTTTCTGCAGAGCTGGAGAGAATGACGACGGAAGGAAAGGAGAGGCCATGGATCGGGTGTGAGGAGCTCCTCTCCCTCGACTCGATGCGTGCATGTGTGTGTGGCGGCGCGAGGTGGGGAACGAGGAGGATGGGGATCGGGCGCTGGGTTCTGCTCCTCTCTCTTTCTGATGGCGCATCGAGGGAAGATGGGATCGAGCAGGGCTCTCCCTGGCGGCGTGAGGATGGACGAGGGGGAGAGGGTTTGATCGGGAGAGGCTAGGGTTAAGATGGGGATGGCTGGGCTATTGGTTGGGCCATGATGCAAATGGGCCGGCCTAGTTGTAGGGTTGCAAGGCTGTGCAGGCTCCTCTCTCTTTCTTTCCAATTCTCTCCAAAAACAGAAAAGGGAAGAAAGAAAACAGTGGGTAGAGCCGAGATTTCAACAAGTGACATATTTTCTAGAGACGGAAAAAATATGGAGGATTTAATAAAAATGATTGGCAGGAGTTTAGCAAAGAGAAATTCAAATAAGTTTGAATAAAACTCAAATTGTTTGAATTTGAAGGAAATTTAGATGAAGACCAAATGAGATGAGATTTCAACTGGTAACCCTACATGAATAACATGACTTATGGGCAGAAGTGGAACATTTATGGAGAAGTAAAATTGCAACTCAATTTTACTAAAAGGTCGAAAAGGCAGGATAGAAGGTTGAGTCGAATAAAAGAAGAGTTGAAGAATAATGCACATGTGTTATGGGTGATTTCCAAATTATTTAATATAGCTCCCTAATATTGGGACAATATGTTCTAAAGAGAAGTCACCCTTCCCTCGATTTAAATAGATCAACCATCTATGCAATTTATTTAGTTGAGTTTTTAAAAATTAAATGACATGATGGCATGATGCAATGCAAATGATGCAACAAACAAAACAAATCACACGACGAAACTCGGAATAGCTGGAAGTCTTCTGGAGCGTCAGTCTCGGGGCGTTACACGCCCCCCTTGCCAATCCGAATTGGACAAGGGGTGGGGGCGGTGCCCCCCTTTCCTTCTCCTACTCCCACTCCTTTCCCCCTTTGCTACTCTGGAAAAAAGGAGAAGTAGGGGGGGGGGGGCGCGAATCCTACTAGGAGTGGAGTCCTAGTAGGACTCCCCCTCCATGGTGCGCCCCCTGGTGGTCGGCCTCCTCCCCCCTCCTTTATATACGGGGGCAGGGGGCACCCCAAAGGCACAACATTGTCTTAGTCATGTGTGGTGCCCTCCTCCATCGTTTACTCCTCCGATAGTATCATCATAGTGCTTAGGCGAAGCCCTGCGTGGATCACATCATCAACACCGTCATTGCGCCGTCGTGCTGATGAAACTCTCCCTCAACCCTCTGCCGGATCAAGATTTCAAGGGACGTCATCGAACTGAACGTGTGCTGAACTCGGAGGTGCCGTATGTTCCATACTAGATCGGTTGGATCGTGAAGACGTTCAACTACATCAACCGCGTTAACCTAACGCTTCCGCTTTCGGTCTACGAGGGTACGTGGACACACTCTCCCCCTCTCATTGCTACACATCTCCAAGATAGATCTTGCGTGATTGTAGGAATTTTTTTGAAATTGCATGCTATGTTCCCCAATAGTGGCATCCGAGCCAGGTCTATGCTTAGATGATAGCACGAGTAGAACACAAAGAGTTGTGGGCGATAATAGTCATACTGCTTACCACCAAAGTCTTACTTTGATTCGGCGGTATTGTTGGATGAAGCGTCCCGGACCAACATTACATGACCACGTTCATGAGACCGGTTCTACCGACGTGCTTTGCACATAGGTGGCTGTCGGGTGTCTGTTTCTCCAACTTTAGTTGAATCGAGTTTGACTAGGGCCGGTCCTTTTTAAAGGTTAAAATGACACACTTGACAAAAAATTGTTGTGGTTTTGATGCGTAGGTAAGAACGGTTCTTGCTAGAATCCCATAGCAGCCACGTAAAACTTGCAACAACAAAGTAGAGGACGTCTAACTTATTTTTGTAGGGCATGTTGTGATGTGATATGGTCAAGACATGATGTGACATAAATTGTTGTATGAGATGATCATGTTTTGTAACAAAATTATCGCCAACTGGAAGGAGCCATATGGTTGTTGCTTTATTGTATGAAATGCAATTGCCATGTAACTTCTTTACTTTATCACTAAGCGCTACCGATAGTCGTAGAAGAAATAGTTGGCGAAACAACAACGATGCTACAATGGAGACGATCAAGGTGTCAAGCCGATGACAATGGAGATCATGACAGTGCTTTGGAGATGGAGATCAAAGGCACAAGATGATGATGGCCATATCATGTCACATATTTTGATTGCATGTGATGTTTTTCTTTTATGCATCTTATTTTGCTTAGTACGGCGGTAGCATTATAAGACGATCCCTCACTAAATTTCAAGGTATAAGTGTTCTCCCTGAGTATGCACCGTTGCTACAGTTCATCATGCTGAGACACCATGTGATGATCGGGTGTGATAAGCTCTACATTCACATACAACGGGTGCAAGCCAGTTTTGCACGTGCAGAATAGTCGGGTTAAACTTGACGAGCCTAGCATATGCAGATATGGCCTCGGAACACTGAGACCAAAAGGTCAAATGTGAATCATATAGTAGATATGATCAACATAGAGATGTTCACCATTGAAAACTACTCCATCTCACGTGATGATCGGGCATGGTTTAGTTGATATGGATCACGTGATCATTTAGATGACTAGAGGGATGTCTATCTAAGTGGGAGTTCTTTAGTGAGATGATTAATTGAACTTTAATTTATCATGAACTTAGTCCTGATAGTTTTTTGCATATCTATGTTGTTGTAGATCAATGGCCCGTGCTATAGTTCCCTTGAATTTTAATGCATTCCTAGAGAAAGCTCAGTGGAAAGATGATGGTAGCAACTACACAGACTGGGTCCGTAACTTGATGATTATCCTCATTGTTGCACATAAGAATTATGTCCTTGAAGCACCGCTAGGTGCAAGGCCTGTTGAAGGAGCAGAAGCTGATGTTATGAACGACTAGCAAGCTCGACCTGATGACTACTTGATAGTTCAGTGTGCCATGCTTTACTGCTTAGAATCGGGACTTCAAAGACGTTTTGAACGTCATGGAGCATATGAGATGTTCCAAGAGTTGAAGTTAATATTTCAAGAAAATGCTCGAGTTGAGAGATACAAAGTCTCCAACAAGTTCTATAGCTGCAAGATGGAGGAGAATAGTTCTGTTAGTGAACACATACTCAGAATGTCTAGGTACCATAACAACTTGACTCAGCTGGGAGTTAATCTTCCTGATGATAGTGTCATTGACAGAGTTCTTTAATCACTACCACCAAGCTATAAAGGCTTCGAGATGAACTATAATATGCAAGGGATGGAAAATACAATTCCCGAGCTCTTCTCAATGCTAAAGGCTACGGAGGTAGAAATCAAGAAGGAGCATCAAGTGTTGATGGTTAACAAGACCACTAGTTTCAAGAAAAAAGGGCAAAGGGAAGAAGGGGAACTTCAAGAAGAATAGCAAGCAAGTTGCTACTCCCGGGAAGAAGCCTAAGTCTGGACCTAAGCCTGAAACTGAGTGCTTCTACTGCAAAGGGACTGGTCACTAGAAGCGGAACTGCCCCAAGTATTTGGCGGATAAGAAGGATGGCAAAGTGAAAGGTATATTTGATATACATGTTATTGATGTGTACCTTACTAATGCTCGTAGTAGCGCCTGGTTATTTGATACTGGTTCTATTGCTCATATTTGCAACTCAAAACAGGGGCTATGGATTAAACAAAGATTGGCTAAGGACGAGGTGACGATGCGCGTCGGAAATGGTTCCAAGGTCGATGTGATCGCCGTCGGCACGCTACCTCTACATCTACCTTCGGAATTAGTTTTAGACCTGAATAATTGTTATTTGGTGCCAGCATTGAGCATGAACATTATCTCTGGATCTTGTTTGATGCGAGATGGTTATTCATGTAAATCAGAGAATAATGGTTGTTCTGTTTATATGAGTAATATCTTTTATTGTCATGCACCCTTGATGAGTGTTCTATTTTTGTTGAATCTTGATCATAGTGATACACATGTTCATAATATTGAAGCCAAAACTTGGAACAAACAAAGTAGAGGACGTCTAACTTGTTTTTGCAGGGCATGTTGTGATGTGATATGGTCAAGATATGATGTGATATAAAGATTGTTGTATGAGATGATCATGTTTTGTAAAAGTTATCAGGAACTGGCGGGAGCCATATGGTTGTTGCTTTATTGTATGAAATCAAGCACTATGTAATTGCTTTACTTTATCACTAAGCGGTAGCGATAGTCGTAGAAGCAATGGTTGGTGAGACGACCACGACGCTATGATGGAGATCAAGGTATCAAGACGGTGGTGATTGAGATTGTCGGTGTAAAAACCGATGGATCTTGGGTAGGGGGTCCTGAACTGTGCGTCTAGGTGGATGGTAACAGGAGACAAGGGACAGGATGTTTTTACCCAGGTTCGGGCCCTCTCGATGGAGGTAAAACCCTACTCCTACTTGATTGCTATTGATGATATGGGTAGTACAAGAGTAGATCTACCACGAGATTAGAGAGGCTAAACCCTAGAAGCTAGCCTATGGTATGATTGTTGTTTGTCCTACGGACTAAAACCCTCCGGTTTATATAGGCACCAAAGAGGGTTAGGGTTACACAGAGTCAGTTACAATGGTAGGAGATCTACATATCCGTATCGCCAAGCTTGCCTTCCACGCCAAGGAAAGTCCCATCCAGACATGGGACGAAGTCTTCAATCTTGTATCTTCATAGTCCAGGAGTCCGGCCAAAGGCTATAGTCTGGCCATCCGGACACCCCCTAATCCAGGACTCCCTCAGTAGCCCCTGAACCAGGCTTCAATGACGACAAGTCCGGCGCGCATATTGTCTTCGGCATTGCAAGGCGGGTTCCTCCTCCGAATACTTCATAGAAGATTTTGAACACAAGGATAGTGTCCGGCTCTGCAAAATAAGTTCCACATACCATCATAGAGAGAATAATATTTACACAAATTCAATCTGCTGACGTATTCCATGGCGTGGCGTCACACCACGGCCAAGCCTTTATTCGAATCGTTTTTACTGTCCCACCTCAGCGCGTTTAGCGAGGCGGTTTCCTTGGCATGTCTTGTCAAAGCAGAGATCATGCCCCCTTATTCCGGGATTCTCATGAATACGGGCGTGGGTAACCCAACCGTGCCATTAATTACGGCGCTTGGGAGATAAGCGAGTTTTACCAGGCTGGTGGGGGCACATATTTTCGTCCGCCCATATAAGGGGATAAGGATCCACCTTTTTCATCTAAGCCTTCTTCCTCTTTCGCTTATCCATTTCCGCGCACTCGAGCTCCAGCGCCCAAGTCCGCACTTCCCACCTCAACCTTCTCCAGCCATGTCCAGAGCGGGAGGCAGGTGGATGGCCTCCTCCATCACGGAGGGCCACATCAAAAAGTTGAGGAAAGCCGGATACTTGCACAACGACATTGCGCACCGGCTTCCAGATGAGGGGCAGCTCGTCCCCACCCCCAGGCCCCATGAGAGGGTGGTGTTCCTCCCCCGTTTCTTCCGCGGACTAGGCTTCCCACTCCACCCATTTGTCCGGGGGCTCATGTTCTACTACGTCCTGGATTTCCACGATCTGGCCCCGAACTTCATCCTCAACATCTCGGCGTTTATCGTCGTGTGCGAGGCCTTCCTCCGCATCAAGCCCCACTTCGGCTTATGGCTAAAGACCTTCAATGTCAAGCCGAAGGTAGTGGGCGGCCAGCAGGCGGAGTGCGGAGGCGCCATGGTGGGAAAGATGCCCAACGTTATATGGCTCGAGGGCTCCTTCGTGGAAACCATCAAAGGGTGGCAATCGGGGTGGTTCTACATCACTGAGCCACGTGACCCTGAATGGGCAGTGGCCCCTGAATTCCGATCTGGCATCCCCACACGGCTCACCTCTTGGAAAGAGAAGGGCCTGTCGTGGGGTAATTCGAGAGAGCTGACCGGACTCCAAACCTGCGTCCAAAACCTGGTGGACAGGAAGGTTAAACTTGTCAACGTAGTCCAGGTCATGCTCCTCCGCCGGATCCTCCCGTGTCAACGACAGGCTTTTAACTTGTGGGAGTTCGACTCGGCCCAGCACCAAACTTTGACTAGGCTCTTTGACACAACGCACGAGGATGACTAGAAGGTGCTATTCAAGGGCGCCGAGGTTCCCCCTCCCATTACCAAGGATCGCGGATTTTGTGCGAAGCGCCAAGCCAGCGTAGTAAGCTTGTTTTGCCCTTTACGGGATACTTGTTTTTCATAGTTTGACTCTATGCAGGATCTAAGCTCCCGTTCCTTTGACAGGGCTGGCAGAAGAAGACCGGACAGATCGACTGTCCGCCTCCTTTGCCCGAAGGCCCATCGGACGCCCGATTGATGGGGCTGCTGGTTCCGGCACCTCACGTGGTGCCGGAGAAGAAGGCCAAGAAGAAGGCCACGAGAACTCGAAGGAGTTCCCGGCGCCAGGTGGTGTTGGACTCATCATCCGATGACTCCGAGGCGGACTCCTCCCGCGAAAACGAGGAGGAGGAAAAAGAGGCCTCTCCCCCAGTGGGGGGAGAGAAGAAAAGGAAGGTCGCCCCAACTGGGGATGCCGAAGGGTCCAAGAAGGGAAGGACCCTTCCTCCGGACTACTCCAGCAACGCCGATGACGGCGAAGAGGAGTGGCCACCAAGGGCTAAGCCCCTGGCGAAATCGTAAGTGTCCGGATACCAGAATAACTCATGGCGTTTCATTTGTCGCACAGAATCTCTTAACGCCGAATATAACCCTGCAGCCCGCCCAAGGACGGGCTCGACGCTTCAACGAGCGGCTCCCTGGATTCGTCAGACGTGAATAGCACCTCACTTCCGGCTGCCTCCTCTCCTCGCACCGCGGATGACGCCGAGGTGGGGTCCCAAAAGGGGCCCAGCCAGGAGGAGGCGGACCAGGAGGCGCCGCAAGGCAACCTCCCAGACTCCAGGCGCAAGGGGGATAAAACCCCAAAGGGCTCTAAGTCCAGCCCTGGGCGGACTCCGCACCGGAACCTTCAGTGGTTCCAGAGTCCGGCAGGCGGCCCCTTCGTAAGAAGGGCGAGACTGCGACACCGGTGACCTCCGTCCAACCGGAGGCACCGGATAATTTGCTGGAGGTGCTTAACGGCGCCTCCATCAACGAGGAGCACCGCACTGTTATGAGTGTGGTGATCCAGAAAGTTCAGTCTGCCAAGAGCGGGCTGACTGAAGCCTGTGCCAGCCTTCTAACAGGCTTTGAGGTATGTATTTAAGATATGTAAAAATATTACTGTATAGACAGTAGCCCCTGATGCTCAGTTTGGTATTCCAAAAGAAAAGCCGAACTGAGGATCTAAAAAGATGTACGCAGGAGTCTAACATAAGTATGTCAATATGGGGAATGCAGGCTGTGCTGCTGACTTTTGCCGCACTAAATGCGGAGGTCAATGCATTGAAGCAGAGCCTCGAGCGGTCCGAGAACGAGTTCGGCCTTGCCATAAAGCAGCTGGAGGACAAGGAAGGTAAGTAATACCTTATGGAAGTATATAGAAGATGTGGTTGCCAAAAATGACAGGAATACTGTGAGTATTGCAGGGGCCACGAACGAGGTGGCGACCCTGAAGGAAGCGGTGTCCAAGGCCGAAAGCAATGCGGCCGCGGAGCGCACCGAGCGAGAGAAGCAGGAGGCGCGGGTGGCGGAGGTGCAGCAAGAGCTCCAGGCTCTCGTGGAAAAATACGAGAGTTTGGAGCGTGACTCAAAGACTCAAGAGTCCGAGCTCGCCTCGGCCCTTGAGAGTGCCAAAGCCGCTAAGGCCGAAGCCCAAAAAGCCCTCCAGGAAACTGAGGCATTGAAGAAGATAGCGGCGGGTAAGGCATTCTTTATGCAAAGAAAGCACGTGAAAGTGAATTATCTGTTACTTACCCGAATCCGGAGCTCTCCAGGAGCATTCACAGATATGCCCCGCAGTGTATCCGATGCTGCCGCATTCTACCGAGCCAAGGAGGGGAGTTCGACGGAGAAGGTGTTCTGGTCTCAATATGCTGAGGCCGGTCACCCGGTGCCCTTGAGAGACCAGCTAAAGCAGCTGGCCGAGCTCCATAAGGTGGCCGAACAGGCCATGAAGGGCCTCGTAGATCGGCTGTGGCCTAAGGAAGCCATGCCTGGATGCTACTTCGGGCTGGTGAGGCGGCTGGTGGATGCCTGTCCATGGATTGAAGTCGTCAAGCGCTCCATCAGCATCGAAGGTGCCCGTAGGGCCCTTGCCCGTGCTAGGGCAAGATGGACGCTGAGAAGCTTGTGACGGACAGACCACCGTCGGGCAAGGAGTATCGCAAGCCCGAGATGTATTATGAGGGCGTCCTGAAGGGTGCCCGCCTTATAGCAGGTGAATGCTCCAAAGATGTTATTTTTGAGTAAACTCGCATTTGTTATCATGTATGCTGAAAACTTGTTCATATGCGCTAAGCAACGCTTGTGAATTTAAAATATTACCTTCTGTGCGGCCGTTTATTAAATTTGAGAGATGGCGAGTCGTCGGCTTCTGCCCCCATGCCACGAGTGCTGGGGTGTTCGGGATAAACTTGAGGGCTCTTTTTCCCATTCTTGGGTCCTTCGAGGGTGGCGCTCAACGCAACGAACGAGGCAACCGGACTATAATGCTTGAACACTCTCACTTGGCCATAGAATTCTATAATTTTAAATTTCGGCGAAGCCCCTGGTATTCGGAAGACCGAGTTCGGGGCGCTATCCACGCCTGGGCCGGACAAAGCCGACTCCTCGCTCTAAGCGGCATAAGTCTTTAGGGACTCAAAACCTCTCGAACAGCGACCGGCTCTCGCCCTATCATGACGGTCAGTTTTAGCTTTCTCCACTGAGGTGCTTAACCCAGCTCAATCGGGGCACAATCGCAGTGGTTCTCCCAGCGCTACCTTAGCCGATATAACGAAACGTAAGGTACCAAAATATGGGAGCCGGGCAAACCCAACTATTGACCCAAGACATGATTCGGAGCCGATGCATATAATGCTATAAGTTCGGGGTGCCGAACTTGTGAAAGTGTTCGGACTTATCACACCATATTTTGGGGTACTTAAGCCCCTGGTGTATTTGGCCGTACCAAAGTGTACGGGTGCAACATGTCATAAGTGAACATATATAGATAAAAAAAGGAATGCAATAATAAGCAGAAGCTATGTATTGTTTATTTAAAAAGGCTGCGATAAAAGCAGAACGATACAAAATAGTGCGATAAGCAATGGACGGGACTATTTGACATGCCCCCCTCCAGGGGCGAGCTGCGGGATGATATGTGAAACAAGTATACTGATCGTTATAGAGACCACCTGGACACTCGACATAGCTTTCTGCTTCCCTGGCTGTTGCATCATGTGTTTAGCGATTGTACTGCCGGACAGGGCTTCTTGAGAAAGGAGTCCTGAAAGTAAGAGAAAAAAGAATGACACAATCGGTAGCCCCTGATGTGGTTGAGCGGCCTTCTGGGCCTGCCGTGGTCGTGCCACTCCCCCTATGCCCGTGGTATTTCCAGGGCGTAATTATGTACGCGTAGTACTGGTTTTGCAATTTCACGAGGGCTGGGGTTGGGGCCGCATTGCTACCCATGCTCGGGACGTGCTAGGCGGTCTTGTTGTAGGTTACTCCGGGCGCGCTTGACGGTGTCCGGACATTTAATAGCCGGACTCGAGGATTGCCTTGAGAGGCTGCTTTGTACTTCCGCCGCGAGGGCCGCCGTATGCTCCTCCGTTCGGAGAGAGCGTTCGGTGTTTCCGTTGACCGTAATAACTCCTCAAGGGCCTGGCATCTTGAGCTTGAGGTATGCATAGTGCGGCACTGCATTGAACTTTGCAAATGCGGTTCGTCCGAGCAGTGTGTGACAGCCGCTGCGGAACGGGACTATGTCGAAGATTAACTCCTCCCTTCAGAAGTTATCCGGGGATCCGAAGACCACTTCAAGTGTAACTGAGCCTGTACAGTTGGCCTCTACACCTGGTATGACGCCTTTAAAGGTCGTCTTTGTGGGTTTAATCCTTGAGGGGTCTATGCCCATTTTGTGCACTGTATCCTGATAAAGCAGGGATAGGCTGCTGCCGCCGTCCATCAGGACTCTAGTGAGGTGAAATCCGTCAACGATTGGGTCTAGAACCAATGCGGCGAATCCGCCATGGCGGATGCTAGTGGGGTGGTCCCTTCGATCAAAAGTGATCGGGCAGGAGGACCACGGATTGAACTTTGGGGCGACTGGCTCCATCGCATATACGTCCCTTAGTGCATGCTTCCGCTCCCTTTTGGGTATGTGGGTTGCGTATATCATGTTCACCGTCCGCACTTGTGGGGGGAAGCCCTTCTGTCCTCTATTCGGCGGCTGGCGCTCCTCCTCGTCGTCGCTATGCAACCCCTTATCATTGTTTTCGGCATTTAACTTGCCTGCCTGCTTGAACACCCAACAATCCCTGTTGGTGTGGTTGGCTGGTTTTTCGGGGGTGCCGTGTATCTGGCACGAGCGATCGAGTATTCGGTCCAAATTGGACGGGCCCGGAGTATTTCTTTTGAATGGCTTTTTCCGCTGACCGGGTTTAGAGCCTCTGAATCCAGCATTGACTGTCGTATCCTCAGCATTATCGCCGTTAATGCGGCGCTTGTGCTTGTTGCGACGCGACCTGCCGTTGCTGTCCTTGGTATCCGAATTACCAGGGCTCTTGGTCATGTTGTTACTACGAGCTAGCCAGCTGTCCTCTCCCGCGCAAAAGCGGGTCATGAGTGTTGTGAGGGCTGCCATGGATTTCGGCTTTTCCTGTCCTAGGTGCCGGGCAAGCCACTCGTCGCGGATGTTATGTTTGAAGGCTGCAAGGGCCTCTGCATCCGGACAGTCGATGATTTGATTTTTCTTGGTTAGGAACTGTGTCCAGTATTGTCTGGCCGATTCCTCTGGCTGCTGAATTATGTGGCTTAGGTCATCGGCGTCTGGTGGTCGCACATAGGTGCCCTGGAAGTTGTCGAGGAATGCGGCTTCCAGGTCTTCCCAACAACCAATTGACTCCGCTGGCAAGCTGTTAAGCCAATGCCGAGCTGGTCCTTTAAGCTTGAGTGGGAGGTATTTGATGGCGTGTAGATCATCACCGCGGGCCATGTGGATATGAAGGAGGTAGTCCTTGATCCATATCGCAGGATCTGTTGTGCCATCGTATCATTCGATGTTTACAGGTCTGAAACCATCGGGGATTTGATGATCCATTACTTCATCTGTGAAGCATAGTGGGTGTGCGGCGCCCCTGTACTGGGCTATATCACGACGTAGCTCAAATGAGCTTTGTCTGCTGTGTTCAACTCGGCCGGATTTGCTGTATCCGGCATGACGGTTATCATCACGTGTAGTGAGGCGCCCACACGATCCGTAGATCTATCTTGTTTGCCTTGCCTTGTCCTCCAATATATCTCGCAGGTCTGGCGCATTTCCCCGCGCCTTGGTATTTTTTGAGCGGCGCCGGGGTGCGGCTTGAGTGGAGGGCCGAGAGGCCTCTCTGTCGCGGCCACGAGGTGGCCGGCCGGCCGCATCATGCGCTGGTGATGTAGGTTTGGGTGCTTCCTCCTCTAATCGGGGTAGCAGCCTGCGTTTTGGGTAGCTCTTGGAGGGGCGTTCGAGTTCATACTCTTCGGCCGCAAGGACTTCAGTCCATCTGTCGGCTAGCAAGTCTTGGTCAGCTCTAAGCTGTTGCTGCTTTTTCTTGAGGCTGCTTGTCGTGGCCATAAGCCTGCGTTTGAAACGCTCATGTTCGACGGGATCCTCAAGCACGACAAATTTGTTGTCGTCGAGGCTTGCCTCGTCTTCGGAGGGAGGCATGTAATTATCGTCCTCTACCTCTCTATCTGCCGCTCTCTCATGAGGGCTGGCTTCTCCATCCTCCTGCGCTGAATCCTGCTGGAGGGGGTTGTCTTCGGCACTTTCTGGGGTGTTATTGTCTCCCGTGCCGGAATCACCGTTTTTGCTGTGGAGGGATTTAGGGCGGCGCCGCTGACGCCGGTGCTTAGGCTGTTTCTTGGAGGGGTCATCCTCCGTTGTTCCCTTGCCATTCCCATCTTTTGGGATGTCCACCATGTATATGTCGTATGATGAGGTGGCCTACCAGTGCCCTGTAGGCGCTGGTTCTTGGTCGTCTCCTGTATCGTCGTCCATACCGTTGATGTCTTCGGAGTCGAAGTCGAGCATGTCGGTTAAATCATCGACAGTGGCTACGAAGTGGGTGGTGGGTGGGCTCTGAATTTCTTCGTCGTCCGCATCCCAACCTTCCTGACCATAATCCGACTAGGGCTCTCCTGATAAAGAGAGAGACTTTAGCGAATTCAGGATGTCGCCAAAGGGCGAGTGCTGAAAGATGTCCACGGTAGTGAACTCCATGATCGGCGCCCAATCAGATTTGATTGGCAGGGGCGCGAAAGGTTCGGAGTCCAGAGAGGAGTCCGACACCTTGGAGTCATGAGCTTCGCAAAGGACAGGGTTGGTGTTCGGCTCAATCGCCATAGAGATAGTAGCCCCCGAGGCGGTGTCCAGCCACCCGTCCTCGATCGACGCAGTCCGCTCCGAGCTAAGGGTCGGAGCGGACACTTGTGCGGCCTCCAGGGCACTGCCCGGCGGTAGAGCTAGATCATGCCCATCGTGACAGTGCGGCGCGCTTGGCTGTGGCTCGAACCCGTCGAAGATCAAGTCTCCGCGGACGTCAGCCGTATAGTTCAAACTTCCAAATCTAACCTGATGGCCAGGGGCGTAGGTTTCAATCTGCTCCAGATGGCCAAGCGAATTGGCCCGCAATGCGAAGCCGCCGAATATGAAGATCTGTCCGGGGAGAAAAGTCTCACCCTGGACCGCATCGTTGTTGATGATCCGAGGAGCCATCGGGCGTAAAGATGATGACACAGAGGAATTCTCAATGAAAGCACCAATGTCGGTGTCAAAACCGGTGGATCTCGGGTAGGGGGTCCCGAACTGTGCGTCTAGGCGGATGGTAACAGGAGACAAGGGACACGATGTTTTTACCCAGGTTCGGGCCCTCTCGATGGAGGTAAAACCCTACTCCTGCTTGATTGATATTGATGATATGTGTAGTACAAGAGTAGATCTACCACGAGATCAGAGAGGCTAAACCCTAGAAGCTAGCCTATGGTATGATTGTTGTTCGTCCTACGGACTAAAACCCTCCGGTTTATATAGGCACCGAAGAGGGTTAGGGTTACACAGAGTCGGTTACAATGGTAGGAGATCAACATATCCGTATCGCCAAGCTTGCCTTCCACGCCAAGGAAAGTCCCATCCAGACACGGGACGAAGTCTTCAATCTTGTATCTTCATAGTCCAGGAGTCCGGCCAAAGGCTATAGTCCGGCCATCCGGACACCCCCTAATCCAGGACTCCCTCAGAGATCATGACATTGCTTCGATGATGGAGATCAAAAGCACAAGATGATGATGGCCATATCATGTCACATATTTTATTTGCATGTGATGCTTATATTTTATGCATCTTATTTTGCTTAGTATAGCAGTAGCATTATAAGATGA
The DNA here is from genome assembly GCF_018294505.1 of Triticum aestivum. NCBI lineage: Eukaryota > Viridiplantae > Streptophyta > Magnoliopsida > Poales > Poaceae > Triticum > Triticum aestivum. The sequence continues at coordinate 506,240,062 of NC_057804.1, forward strand.
TCCCTCACTAAATTTCAAGGTATAAGTGTTCTCCCCGAGTATGCACTGTTGCAAAAGTTCTTCATGCTAAGACACCACATGATGATCGGGTGTGATAAGCTCTACGTTCAAATACAACGGGTGCAAGCCAGATTTGCACATGCGAAATACTCGGGTTAAACTTGACGAGCCTAGCATATACAGATATGGCCTCGGAACACTGGAGACCGAAAGGTCGAATGTGAATCATATAGTAGATATGATCAACATAGTGATGTCCGCCATTGAAGACTACTCCAACTCACGTGATGATCGGGCATGGTTTAGTTTATTTGGATCACCTATCATTTAGATGACTAGAGGGATGCCTATCTAAGTGGGAGTTCTTAAGTAATACGATTAATTGAACTTAATTTATCATGAACTTAGTCCTGATAGTCTTTTGCATATCTATGTTGTAGAACCATGGCCTGTCCTATCGTTCCTTTGAATTTTAATGTGTTCCTAGAGAAAGCTAAGTTGAAAGATGATGGCAGCAACTACACGGACTGGGTCCGTAACTTGAGGATTATCCTCATTGCTGCACAGAAGAATTATGTCCCCGATGCACCGCTAGGTGTACCACCTGCCCCAGGAACTGCAGACATTGTGATTTCCTGGCAATCTCGTGTTGATGACTACTCATTAGTATAGTATGCCATGCTTTACAGTTTAGAATCGGGACTTCAAAAATGTTTTGAACGTCATGGACCATATGAAATGTTCTAGGAGTTGAAGTTGATATTTCAAGAAAATGCCTGAATTGAGAGATATGAAGTCTCCAACAAGTTCTATAGCTGCAAGATGGAGGAGAACCATTCTGTTAGTGAGCACATACTCAGAATGTCTGGGTACCATAATCACTTGACTTAGCTGGGAGTCAATCTTCCAGATGATTGTGTCATTGACAGAGTTCTTCAATCACTGCCACCAAGCTACAAAGGCTTCGTGATGAACTACGATATGCAAGGGATGGAAAAGACTATTCCCGAGCTCTTCACAATGCTAAAAGCCGTGGAGGTAGAAATCAAGAAGGAGCATCAAGTGTTGATGGTTAACAAGACCACCAGTTTCAAGCAAAAGGGCAAGGGTAAAAAGAAGGGGAACTTCAAAAAGACTGACAAGCAAGTTTTCACTCCCAGGAAGAAACCCAAGTTTGGACCCAAGCCTAAAACTGAGTGCTTCTACTACAAAGGGACCGGTCACTGGAAGCAGAACTGCCCCAAGTATTTGGCAGATAAGAAGGATGGCAAGGTGAACAAAGGTATATTTGATATACATGTTATTCATGTGTACCTTACTAATTCTCGTAGTATTGTCTGGGTATTTGATACCGGTTCAGTTGCTCATATTTGTAACTCGAAGCAGGGACTACGGGTTAAATGAAGATTGGCTAAGGACGAGGTGATGATGCGCGTCGGAAATGGTTCCAAGGTCGATGTGATCTCTGTCGGCACCCTACCTCTACATCTACCTTCGGGGTTAGTTTTAGACCTGAATAATTGTTATTTGGTGCCAGCGTTGAGCATGAACATTATATCTGGATCTTGTTTAGTGCGAGACAGTTATTCATTTAAATCAGAGAATAATGGTTGTTCTATTTATATGAGTAATATCTTTTATGGTCATGCACCCTTGAAGAGTGGTCTATTTGTGTTGAATCTTGATCGTGATGATACACATTTTCATAATATTGATGCCAAAAGATGCAAAGTTGATAAAGATAGTGCAACTTATTTGTGGCATTGCCGTTTGGGTCATATCGGTGTAAAGCGCATGAAGAAACTTGATAAAGATGGACTTTTGGAATCACTTGATTACGAATCATTTAATAGTTGCAAACTGTGCCTTATGGGCAAGATGACTAAAACTCCGTTCTCTAGAATAATGGAACAAGCTAGTGACTTATTGGAAATAATGCATATCGATGTATGAGGTCCAATGAGTGTTGATGCTCGTGGCGGGTATCGCTATTTTCTGACCTTCATAGATGATTAGAGCAGATACGGGTATATCTACTTAATGAAACACAAGTCTGAAACATTTGAAAAGTCCAAAGAATTTTAGAGTGAAGTGAAGAATCATCGTAACAAGAAAATAAAGTTTCTACAATCTGATTGCGGAGTAGAATATTTGAGTTACGAGTTTGGCCTTCATTTAAAACAATTTGGAATAGTTTCACAACTCATGCCACCTAGAACACCACAGCGTAATGGTGTGTCTGAACGTCGTAACCTCACTTTATTGGATATGGTGCGATCTATGATGTCTCTTAACGATTTACCACTATCATTTTGGGGTTATGCATTAGAGACAACTGCATTCACTTTAAACAGGGCACCATCAAAGTCCGTTGAGACAACACCATATGAATTGTGGTTTGGCAACAAATCTAAGTTGTCGTTTCTTAAAGTTTAAGGATGAGATGCTTATGTGAAAAGTCTTCAACCCAATAAGCTTGAACCCAAATCAAAGAAGTGCGTCTTCATAGGAAACCCTAAGGAAACAATTGGGTACACCTTCTACGACAAGTCTGAAGGCAAGGTTTTTGTTGCTAAGAACGGGACCTTTCTAGAGAAGGAGTTTCTCTCGAAATAAGTGAGTGGGAGGAAAGTAGAACTTGATGAGGTAATTGTACCTGCTCTCAATTTAGAAAGTAGCTCATTTGAGAAATCTGTTCCCGTGATGCCTACACCAACTAGAGATGAAGTTAATGATAAAGATCATGAAACTATAGATCAAATTGCTACAGAACCTCGTAGGTCTGGCAGATCACGATCCGCACTAGAGTGGTACGGTAATCCTGTTCTGGAGGTCATGTTACTTGACCATGACGAACCTACAAACTATGAAGAAGCTATGATGAGCCCAAATTCTGATAAATGGCTTGAGGCCATGAAATCTGAGATACGATCCATGTATGAGAACAAAGTGTGGACTCTAGTGGATCTTCCCGATGATTGGCGACAATAGAGAATAAATGGATCTTCAAGAAGAAGACTGACGCTGATGGTAATGTTACTGTCTATAAATCTCGACTTGTTGCAAAGGGTTTTAAAAAAGTTCAAGGAGTTGACTACGATGAGACATTCTCACCTGTAGCTATGCTTAAGTCTGTCCGAATCATGTTAGCAACCACTGCATTTTATGATTATGAAATCTGGCAAATGGATGTCAAAACTGCATTCCTTAATGGATTTCTTAAAGAAGAGTTGTATATGATGCAACCAGAAGGTTTTGTCGATCATAAAGGTGCTAACAAAGTGTGCAAGCTCCAGTGATCCATTTATGGACTGGTGCAAGCATCTCGGACTTGGAATATACGCTTTGATGAGGTGATCAAAGCATATGGTTTTATACAGACTTTTGGAGAAGCCTGTATTTACAAGAAAGTGAGTGGGAGCTCCATAGCATTTCTAATATATATGTGGATGACATATTGTTGATTGGAAATGATGTAGAATTTCTGAATAGCATAAAAGGATACTTGAATAAGAGTTTTTCAATGAAAGACCTCGGTGAAGCTGCTTATATATTGGGCATCAAGATCTATAGAGATAGATCAAGACGCTTGATAGGACTTTCACAAAGCACATACCTTGATAAAGTTTTGAAGAAGTTCAAAATGGATCAGTCAAAGAAAGGGTTCTTGCATGTGTTATAAGGTGTGAAGTGAGTTAGACTCAATGCCCGACAACTTCCAAAGATAGAGAGAAAATGAAAGTCATTGCCTATGCTTCAGCCATAGGTTCTATCATGTATGCTATGCTGTGTACCAGACCTGATGTGTGCTGTGCTATAAGTTTAGCAGGGAGGTACCAAAGTAATCCAGGAGTGGATCACTTGACAGCGGTCAAGAACATCCTAAAGTACCTGAAAAGGACCAGGGATATGTTTCTCGTTTATGGAGGTGACAAAGAGCTTGTCGTAAATGGTTATATCAACGCTAGCTTTGACACTGATCCGGGTGACTCTAAGTCACAATCTGGATACATATTTTTATTGAATGGTGGAGCTGTCAGTTGGTGCAGTTCCAAGCATAGCATCATGGCGGGATCTACGTGTGAAGCGGAGTACATAGCTGCTTCGGAAGCAGCAAATGAAGGAGTCTGGATGAAGGAGTTCATATCCGATCTAGGTGTAATACCTAGTGCATAGGGTCCAATGAAAATCTTTTGTGACAATACTGGAGCAATTGCCTTGGCGAAGGAATCCAAATTTCATTAAAAGACCGAACACATCAAGAGACGCTTCACCTCCATCCAAGATTTGGTCAAGGAGGGAGACATAGAGATTTGCAAAATACATACAGATCTGAATGTAGCAGACCTGTTGACTAAGTCTCTTCCACGAGCAAAACATGATCAGCACCAAGACTCCATGGGTGTTAGATTCATTACAATGTAATCTAGATTATTGACTCTAGTGCAAGTGGGAGACTAAAGGAAATATGCCCTAGAGGCAATAATAAAATTGTTATTTTATATTTCCTTATTCATGATAAATGTTTATTATTCATCTAGAATTTTATTAACCGGAAACTTGATACATGTGTGAATACATAGACAAAACAATGTGTCCCTAGTATGCCTCTACTTGACTAGCTCGTTGATCAAAGATGGTTAAGTTTCCTAGCCATGGACATGAGTTGTCATTTGATAACGGGATCACATCATTAGTGGAAAGATGTGATGGACAAGACCAATCCGTTAGCTTAGCATAATGAGTGTTCAGTTTTATTGCTACTTCTTTCTTCGTGTCAAATGTATATTCCTCCGACTATGAGATTATGCAACTCCCGGACACCGGAGGAATGCCTTGTGTGCTATCAAAGTCACAACGTAACTGGGTGATTATAAAGATGCTCTGCAGGTATCTCCAAAGGTGTTTGCTGGGTTGGCGTAGATCGAGATTAGGATTTGTCACTCCGAGTATCGGAGAGGTATCTCTGGGCCCTATTAGTAATGCACATCATATGAAGCCTTGCAAGCAATGTGACTAATGAGTTAGTTATGGGATGATGCACTACGGAACAAGTAAAGAGACTTGCCAGTAACGAGATTGAACTAGGTCTGAAGATACCGACGATCAAATTTCGGGCAAGTAACATACCGATGACAAAGGGAATAACTATGTTGACATTGCCGTTCGACCGATAAAGATCTTCGTAGAATATGTGGGAAGCGATATGAGCATCCAGGTTCCGCTATTGGTTATTGACCGGAGAGGTGTATCGGTCATGTCTACATAGTTCTCGAACCTGTAGGGTCTGCATGCTTAATGTTCGATCATGATTGGTATTATATGAGTTATGTGTTTTGGTGACCGAAGGTTGTTCGGAGTCCCGCATGAGATCACAGACATGACGAGGAGTCTCGAAATGGTCGAGAGGTAAAGATTGATATATTCGAAGGTTATATTCGGACACCGGAATGGTTCCAGAAAGGTTCAGATGTTTTTAGAAGTACCGGAGGTTACGGGAACCCCCCGGGGAATTGTTGGGCCAACATGGGCCATAGGAGAGAGGGAAGGCAGCCCACAAGGGGTGGCTGCGCCCCCTCCCATGGGGAGTCCAATTTGTACTAGGGGAGGGGGCGTGCCCCCTTTCCTTTTACTCTTCCTTCTCCCTCCTCCTTTTCCCCCTCCGAAATAATGAAAAAAGAGGGGGGGGGGCGAATCCTACTAGTAGTGGAGTCATAGTAGGACTCCCCCTCCTTGGCGCGCCCCCTTGGTGGTCGGCCTCCTCCTCTCCTTTATATACAGGGGCGGGGGCACCCCATAGACACATCAATTGTTTAGCCGTGTGCGGTGCCCCCCTCCACCGTTTACTCCTCCGGTCATATCGTTGTAGTCCTTAAGCGAAGCCCTGCATGGATCACTTCACCAACACCGTCATCACGTCGTCATACTGACAGAACTCATCGACTCCATCGATACTCTGCTAGATCAAGAGATCGAGGGACGTCATCGAGCTGAACATGTGCAGAACTGGGAGGTGCCGTATGTTCGATACTTGATCGGTTGATTCGTGAAGACGTTCGACTACATCAAACGCATTAAGTTAATGCTTCCACTTTTGGTCTATGAGGGTACATGGACACACTCTCCCCCTCTCGTTACTATGAATCTCCTAGATAGATCTTGCGTGAGCGTAGGAATTTTTTTGAAATTGCATGCTACGTTTCCTAACAAGTTGTAACTTCCTCTTATCGCCGTTTAGAACTCAAACCGATACACCAAATGCAATGGCAAGGGCACGCAGAGTGCCCAAGTCCTTCTCTCCAAATCCCACCAAAGCAACTAATGCTAGGGAGGAAAATCAGAGGAAGAACAAGAAGGAGAACACCAAGAACTCCAAGATCTAGATCCAAGGGGTTCCCCTCACATAGAGGAGAAAGTGATTGGTGGAAATGTGGATCTAGATCTCCGCTCTCTTTCCCCCCCCCCCAAAACTAGCAAGAATCCATGGAGGGATTGAGAGATAGCAAGCTCGAAGAAGGTCAACAATGGGGGAAGAACACGAGCTCAAGGGATAAGGCTCAATGGGGAAGAAGACCCCCTTTTTTATAGGGTCTCCCGAATCCAACCGTTATGTGCTCAGCCCGCACATGAGCGGTACTACCGCCCGGGCGTTAGTGCACTGATGTCTGCTAGAACTACGTCAGTATTTCCCCAAAGAGGAAGGGATGATGCAGTATAGCGACGGTAGGTATTCCCTCAGTGATGAGACCAAGGTTATCGAGCTAGTAGGAGAACCTCCTCACACCACGTAAATAGCACCTGCACACAAATAACAAGTACTCGCAACCAGACGTGTTAAAGGGGTTGTCAATCCCTTCCAGGTACGACGCCTCAAGATAGGAAAAAACATGAGGTAAAAAGTGGTAGATAGGATAAATAGATCGCGGAACAAATGAATTGTAGCAAGATATTTTTGTATTTTTGGTTTAATAGATCTGAAAACAAATGTAGATCACAAAGGCAAATATGATGAAAAGAGACCCAGGGGCCGTAGGTTTCACTAGTGGCTTCTCTCGAGAAAAATAGCAAACGGTGGGAAAACAATTACTGTTGGGCAATCGATAGAACTTCAAATAATCATGACGATATCCAGGCAATGATCATTATATAGGCATCACGTCCAAGATTAGTAGACCGACTCCTGCCTGCATCTACTACTATTACTCCACACATCGACCGCTATCTAGCATGCATCTTGTGTATTAAGTTCATGAGAAAATGGAGTAATACATTAAGAACGATGACATGATGTAGACGAGATCCGTTTATCTATTGCGGCAGATATAGATCTCATCTTGTTATCCTTAGTAGCAACGATACATACATGTCGATTCCCCTTCTGTCACTGGGATCAAGCACCGTAAGATCGAACCCACTACAAACACTACAAAAAAATACACTTCCGTGATGATACGTGTTTGTCGCAGTAGGTCGAGTTTTCTGCCATGCATGTACATCCATGATGATTTTATGACAGAATCAAGATAGTCATACATGTGCTGTCGTAGAAGTGTTCCATGACATTACCAAAATTATCATCACGGAAGTGTCCACTTCCATGACGATAAATCGTGCGTCACAGAAGTGCTTTCGCCAAGGGTGACTGACACGTGGCATCCATCGTAACAGAATGACGTTAAGTTACCGGGTCCAGTTTTGAATGCGATAACCCGTTAACAGCCCGGACCAATGGGAAATTTCCACATGTAAAATTCTGATTGGCCGTAGGAAACACGTGTTGCCTCACTGTTGGGACAGATGTCATCCACTCATTGGACAGGAGGCGCCTATGATAGGTCGACACGTGGCACGGCCCAATAGTGGCCCATTCCGGTGAAAAAGGCTGATCCAGTAAAAATTAGCTGGCCGGCCCATATAAGGCCTACTTGTGTCAGGTCCATTTAAGCCCACGACCCATACGAGATGTGCCAATTCGGCCCATTAAAGATTTGACACCATTGCAGCCCATCGTCAGTTCGAGCCTGTTAACAGCCCGCTATATATTAGGGCTCAATATCGGCCCGATGTAATTTTGGCCTGTTAATGGCCCATTCAAGGGATGGGCCAATTTTCAGGATGTACATCTTTCGGCCTTTTGACCCATTTAAGTGTTGGGCCAATTTCTAGCTCGGTGTGTCTTTCAGCCTGTTGACGTCCCATAAATCAGTTGTGCCATTTGTAGTCGGACCTGAGTTTTGGCCTTTTAGCGACCCATTTAAGTGTTGGGCCAATTCCCGGCCCTGTGTGTCTTTCAGCCTGTTGACGACCCATAAATGAGTTGGGCCATTTGTAGTTGGACCTGAGTTTTGGCCTTTTAACAGCCCATGCCCTTCATGGTCCAATACCAGCCTAGTTTCTCTTTCGGCCTACTAAAGGCCCACAACACAGTTGGGCCATTTACAGTACGACTTGACTTTCGGCCTCTTAGCGGCCCATGCTCTTCATGTTCCAGTACCAGCCTGCTATCTCTTTCGGCCTGCTAAAGGCCCACAGTATAGTTGGGCCATATGTAGCCCGACCTTAGTAACGGCCTGTTAACGGCCCGTGAAATCAAATGGGCCCACCTATTGCTCGCTTCGATGTCGGCCTGTTAATGACCCAGGAGGTAAGAGGGCCGACCATTAACTTTTGGCCTAGTAACGGCCCATTACCTTAATGGGCCCACTAAAGTTCGTACATGTCTTTAGGACAAATTAGATAATTTGAGCCCATTACGACGAGCAATTATGCACAGGACCAAAACCGATCAAGCAAAGGTACAACATACAGGGAAAAACGTTGCACATCCAGCATATATTATAGGAAATTACTTCCACTGGGAATCAAAGATTGTTGCCAGTGCAAATAAATGAATAGAACCTAACGATCTACAACGTCACAATTTGCAACCTCAGCACGGATGACACTCGCAAGCACGTGGGCAAGTTCTTGCTGCTTTGCTACACTGTCTCTGAAAACATTGATCAGTTGTTGTTGCGCATGAATGTGCACCTCTGATTCCTCCACCATTTCCATCATTGCTTCAGCCATTAATTGGTTCACAAACATACATTTTCTCTATTGCATTCAAGATAGAGGAAACTGAACATATTTAGATGACGATTTTGGCAGGCTTGTATTATTGATAGTGGAGAGTGTCTCGACCACTGCATCATAACATAAATTAGGAGGGGAACCAAACAGATTAATCATGAGTTATTGCCATATTACCTGGCCTAGATTTATTGGAAAGAAACAATGGGGTTGCCTTGCTGCTTTTAGATTTTCTCTTCTTATCTTCAGCAGCCTGCACCAAATTAACACACTAGCATTGCTATCATTGGCCAAGTAAGATAATAGGAAAGCAACATTGACACAACGAATGTTTGGGAAACTAGCCTACACCAAATTAACACAATATGGCACAACTATCATCAGCCAGGTAAGGTAATACGAAAGCAACATTGACACAATGAATGAATGGGCAACCAGAGCAACACTACAATTCAGTAATGTGCATGATATGAGATAGTACACTCATGCAGCTCAGTATGCAAAACTACCAGGTAGTTTTTGAAACTGCTAGTATCGACTAGAGGGGGGGTGAATAGGCGATTTTTATGAAAGTCTTCAAAACTTGGAAGTTTCGAAGACAGACAACAGAAATGACCTAGTTGATATGCAGCGGAAGATAAACTCCCATAAGCAAGCCATAGTCAAGTATGCAATGATGTGAAAGTACAGGACTAATAGCAGCTAAGTAGTAAGGATCAGGATGGAAGATAGTATGAAGCCAATCAACAGTAGTAGTCAAGCAATGAAGTCAAACAGATACACAGATAGGCAGTGACTTCATGAAGACAAACTTAAGTAAAGGATGGAAAGGGATAGAACCAGTCGCTTGTTGAAGACACAGGATTTGTTGGACCAGTTCCAGTTGCTGTGACAACTGTACGTCTGGTTAGGGAGGCTGAGATTTAACTCAGAAGACCGTGTCTTCACCTTATTCCCCTTGAGCTAAGGACACCCAGTCCTCGCCCAATCACTCTGGTAAGTCTTCAAGGTAGACTTCCAAACCTTCACAGACTTCGTTCACCGGCAATCCACAATGACTCTTGGATGCTCAGAACGCGACGCCTAACCGGCTGGAGGATACACAGTCCTCAAGTGTAATAAGTCTTCAGGTCACACAGACAGAAAGACTTCAGTGATGCCTAACACTCTTTGGCTCTGGGTGTTTGGGCTTTGTCCTCGCAAGGATTTCTCTCTCTCAAATGCTTCGAGGTGGGTTGCTCTCAAACGACAAAAGCCGTAAACTAACTCTGAGCAGCCACCAATTTATGGTGTAGGGGGTGGGCTATTTATAGCCACAAGGCAACCCGACCTGATTTGTCCGAAATGACCCTGGGTCACTAAGGAACTGACACGTGTTCCAACGGTCAGATTTCAAACACACGCGGCAACTTTACTTGGGCTACAAGCAAAGCTGACTCGTCCAGCTCTGGATAAGATTTGCTCTCATTGTCTTCGCTCGAAGACATAGGATTTGGGTTGAGCATCACTTCAGTCACTCTGACTTAGCTCACTTGGACCCCACTTAACAGTACGGTGGTTCCTATGACTCAACAAAGAAGAAAAGGAAACAACGAAAGCACACAGTCTTCGCGCTCCATAGTCTTCAAGTAATGTTTTCTCATGTCATAGTCTTCAATATGAATATCTTCTCATACCACCATTGTCTTCAATATCTTCATACATTTTTAGGGGTCATCTCCCGTAGGTAAACCGAATCAATGAGGGACACTACCTGCGTTATCCTGCAGTTCTCACAAACGCATGAGTCCCTCAACCAACTTTCTCGTCAATACTCCAAAACCAACTAGGGGTGGCACTAGATGCACTTACAATCTCCCCCTTTTTGGTGATTGATGACAAACTGGTTGAAGTTTTTAACGGGGATAAAGTATGTAAAATTGTAAAGGATAGGGAATTGTCTTCATAAGTAGCAAGGGCTCCCCCTGAAGATGTGCATATAAGTAATTTGCTTTTGGAATGCAAATGCACATGGCAAGTTTTACTTGTGGAGATCCACTTCAACTTATGAAGATAATTCATCATGCATGAAATGATATAGCAAGTAGAATGACATGCATAATGAAAAATGGACGTCTGCAGAATGATTAAGTGCGGAAGTTATCATAGCACATGCAAAATTTATCATCGCATCACAGTAAAGCAAATAAGTAGCAGACGACCATCAAGTTTAGGTGTTACAACTCAGAGAATCAATTGTTTTAAAAGGAAAGAGTTGTAAGCCCGAGGCAAAATATAGTGCAACCGCCCATATGAACCCGCTTGAAGACTATCAACTCATATTCTTCTCCCCCTTTTGTCAGTAAGGACCAAAAAGGTTTGAAGACATAGAGCATCTACTCGTTCTCATGAGCAGGTGAAGCAGCAGGGTTATCGTCGTTGGTTGGCGGTGCAGACGAACTTGGTGCAGTGTCGATGTGTGCAGTAGTAGGAGGTGGTGAAGTAGCATCATCTTCATCATCGATCACCCTGGCATTGACAGTTGCCGCGGAGGAAGAATATTCAGAGTCTTCAAGAGATGGAGTGCAATGTAGGACAGTAGTCCATGGAGGAGTGGTGTCAAACTGGAATCTTTCATTGAAGCCATCGTCTTGAAGATCTGCTTCAGCACTAAGCAGGGTCAAGCTCTTCCATGATCGCCGGCAAGTTTCATGAGCAACAAATGCATTCTTGGTGGCAAGGTTTCAAATGCGATTAACATCCACCAAGAGGCTTTGCATCTGTCTCTTGAGCCAAAAGTGATGTTTATCCTGTTTCTGATGAAGGGCCACAAGAAGTTCTCGGTCATTGAGAACGCGAGAACGCTTCTGACGCCTTTGGGCAATGGTGCTTTCAGTGGCTTCAGTAGGTGCTCGATGAGGCAGACGAGTATTTCTAGCCAATGGATAGATTTGTGTTGCTGCTTGAACACCTTTAATGGGTTGAGTGAAGCTTTGGTGCTCGACATTCTGAAGACAAAGAGGCTTCTTGGCAGGGTCAGAGTATATGGCTTCAATTGACATATCAACCTCTGGTAAAAAGATCAGATGATTGCGAGCAGATGGTGATAGTTGACAGATGAGTGTCGCTTGATGAGGCGCATGACCCATGGAGCATAAAACTTCAGACCAAACAGATCAGATCCAGAAGCAGCAAGTTGCCTGATGAAGAATTCTTGGGTATTGAAGCTGATTCCATTGAGAATGTAGAAGACCAAAGTCTTCATAGCTCCTTCAAGTTTGGCCGCTGATGAATGTCCTTTGATAATATGATATATTGTGCGTGGCAGATACTCAAGGTCTTCAACAAAGAACTCTGTTGGATATTCAGCGTCAGATGGCAAGGGCTTCATCATGCTCAACATCTGGCTCATGTTGGGTTCTGGCTTATGGAAGATGCTCTCCAATGCATTGCGGTGTAGCTGACAATCAGGTTCATATAGCTCTCCAGGAGTGGCTAGCCCTGTAAGCTCAATGATGTCAAGAGCTTTGGCTTCATGATGAACGTTTCCGGTCATCCACTCGAGGACCCATGTCTTGATGTCTCTGTTGTAGCCGCGAATGTGTAGAGTAGCATAGAATTGAAGCAATAGCTCTTCATTCCAGTGTTCTTTGTCTGTCACAAAGTTGAGCAGACCAGCATCACGAAAGCAATCAAGTGCTTCTTCTAAGCACGGCAGTCCAGCAATGGCTTCAGTGTCGAGGCGCATATGAGGGAAAATGCGGCCTTGATCATATAAAACGCAGGAGTAATAGCTTCGCTGTTGATAGCTCCAGAACCGATCTGATGATATCCTTGGTTTGGAGTAGGGGTTCTTGGTGCTGTCAAAGAAGGTATTGTGGCTTTTGAAACCATTATCATTGAAGGACCCTGGTGAGTTTGCAGTACCTGGAAACCTTGGCAGTCTTGGCTTGGGCTTCTGGACCTGATGCCTATGCTCAACATGATAATCAAATTGAGGTCCAGAGGCAGTAGGCGGAGGTACCAGAATGGGCCATCGAACAGTGGTTAGCTGACCATGACTGTATGCTTCCTCAATTGTATGAGGCCTTGGTGGCGGAACAGGAGCAGTGGCAACAACTGAGGCTTCAGGCTGCACAACAGGTGCTTCGGGAGCAGTTGCCTCATTAGCTTCTAGTGCAGTGGCCTCATTGGCTTCAGGCACACTGGTTGGTTCATGCTCCACATTAGCGTCAGCCATGACAACGTCATTGGCTTCGTTGGCATTGGTGGTGGCAGCTTCAACATTTTCAGCCTCCTCTTGATGAACAGGAGGGTCGGGCACCGACACGTTCACATCAGGAATAGCTTCTTCTATAACTGGGGGAGTAGGGACACGCACATCTTCTTGATTCTCTTCGGCTGATGCAGCCGGAATGTCTTCAACAGCTTGGGCTTCAGACATGGAGACATTCACAATTGGAGTGGGTTCAAAAAATACTTGACGTGCAACAGGTTGGCGTTGCACTTCTCCTTCTGGAACGCTCGACAGAGGGACTTGAGGCCTTTGTCCTTTGCGAAGCCTACGAAGTGCTGGCAACGCTTTTGGAGATGGAGTTGGCTGGGCCTCAAAGTCTTCATCTTCTTCTTGCACGGGTGGTGTAGCTTGTTGTTGTTGTTGGGGAGTACTTGGGGAGTCTTGTTGCTGTGGGTGATCAGCCCACGATGCATCCTGAGCAATTGGCGTCAGAGGACGACCAATGCTGATGAGTTCGCTGTTCGTAAGAACAGGCGATGATACCACGTTGTGTTCGATCTGAGGAAGAACTTCATCATCGTCAACATTGTCATGATGACCAATGTCTTCAGCAGCGGTGGGTTCAGCTGCTGGAATATCTTCAGCGTCATGAGATTCTGAGGGAGCAGGCTCATGAACTATCATCTGTCTTTCTTGATGTTCAGACGCAGGTCGAACCACTGAGATGGGTTCAACAACCAGGGGCTCTGTGGGAGCAGCCCGATTTTTCTTGGTCTTGCGCTTCTTCTTGGAGGGAGCAGCATCAGAGGCTTCAGTATTCTTCCTCTTTCTGGCTTCAGCCTCGGCAGCCCTCGTCTTCTTCTGTTCTGAAGCGGTTGTGGTGACCTTTGGCTTCGAGCCAGTCATGCTGCTTGGGAAGATAATGCGAGGGGCTTCTTGGCTTGAAGGTGCAGGCTGGTCAGCAGGAAGCTTCTTCTTTTTCTTTGCAGCCATCCTGGGGTCAATGCCAGGACGACCAAGTGACTTTCGCTTCTCAGCCTCATTGTAGGCAAGCACACACTTATCAGCCAAATTCTTCATACGCTCGCGAGAGCCTTGAGCTTCTTGGCGCTTCTTGAGAAAGGCTTCTTTGAGCTCATGCAGCATGACCTTGAAGTTTTTGACATCTTGTACACTGAGCTTCGCAACGTGCTTCTTGAACTGAGCCTTTTCATAATCAATTTTGTTCTTTAGCTCAACGATGCGCTGAGCAAGAGCTAGCTCAGAAGCAATGGCGCCATTAAAGGCGATGCTGAGGCTAATGGGAAGCTGCAGATCGTCAAAGCTGAGGTTGGGGGTGTCGAACCACTGATCAATGAAGTTATGAATGATTGCCACATCAAAGAGAGGCAAGTTGTTGAAGATTTCTGCTTCTTCCTTGCTCTTTATCAGTTGCTCAAGGGCATCATCAGCAAGATCTTCATCACTGGACAGATCAATGGGTTCGTCACGCAGAATGGCGGCAGGAGTCAAGGCTTGAGCAGTATGCCTGACAAGTTGCTTTGTCTTCTCCGTCTTCTTGGAGATACGGGATTGATCTTCAGACTACACACTAGCTTCAGGAGGTGCAGTGGCCAGAGGCTTCGCGCGTAAAGCTTTTGGAGGTGCGGATTTAGAAGCCTTTAGCTTCTTTTGCTTCTGTGGCTTCGAAGGAGGAGCTGGGGCTTCATCAGTGTCAGCATCATTATCAGAATGATCTACCTTGGCACCTTGGACCAAGATGTAAGTGATGAGGCCATCAAGGTTGGAGAAGGGGCCAATAACATTTGGTTCCACATCACGTGAGCCGTCAGCACAAGGAGCAGAGGGACCAGGGTTGAAGTCTAGTCCCAATGACTTCTTGTTTTCCTTGGCCGAAGCCTTTGCATGCTGGAAGTTGCGCTTGAAGAGAGCATCATCACGACACCAGAGTAGTGATGTGGGATCGGCATTCTCAGGTTGAGGTCCACGGACCATGCAAGGATAGAAGTTTTGATCAATAGCTTCAGCTCTGTTCTTGGGTTGAAGGCCTCGATAGAGAATATCGCCCCAAGGACTCTTGATAGCATTCTTCTCTGCATATTCCTTGGTCACGAACTTGTACTTGAACCATTCTTCAGCCCAATAGCGTCGAATCCATTGGATTCGTGTCTTGCGCTGATGATAAGACTCTTCAGGATCTATCTTGTAGAGTTCTGCTAGGTCATCAGGCAGATCTTTGGATGTTCCTTCTCTGCGCTGTCTGCCACCCTTCCTTGCTGATTTTTCTGCAGCCATGAACTTCAAACTGAATGGCTTCAATACGTTCAAAGGCTTCAGAGACTTTCGCTTGCTGGTCAAGCAGGAACTGGCTTCAGGAGAATTGATATGATGCTGTAAGTATTCTGCAAACGAATGCAGACTATGAGAACCAAGGGATTCTCCCACGGACATGTACCTGTGACAGCATTAGAGATGCGAGGGAAGGGGAAGAGGTCATATGCATTCTCAGAAGATTTTGAAGATAAATCAGTTTGAAGACATTGACCTCATGATGCGAAGACATTCACTTATATAGGTGAGTTGGTTCCAGATTTGTACCAATCCGTGAATAAGTACAAGTGAGGAATCAAACTAGTCAGGAAATCTAAGTGAATTGACTAGGCAGTATGAGATGCGGACATAATAGATCTAACATTGAATAATCTGAAACCACTTT
Source organism: Triticum aestivum (assembly GCF_018294505.1). Classification (NCBI taxonomy): domain Eukaryota; kingdom Viridiplantae; phylum Streptophyta; class Magnoliopsida; order Poales; family Poaceae; genus Triticum; species Triticum aestivum. Next base: position 506,256,066 of record NC_057804.1, read on the forward strand.
TGGTAAACAGGATGAATCTTGAAGATCAAAAAGGTGGTAAAAATAGAGTTATAATTACCGCACGAAGAACTGCTAGATGGGATGAATAGGAGACCGAGCAGTTCAGCCCACCGTGCCCTAACTTGGCGACGGAGGACACCTACGGCGACGGCGGAGAGGACGATGTCCGCGGCCGGCGTGAGGACGGCGTCGGAGAAGTCGCGGCAGCTAAGTGCTTCGTCGCCGGTGTCGTCGAGAGCTAGCGGTGGCGCTAGGGTTTTGACGAGCTGGAGAGGTGGAAGAAGGATTTCTTTACCGCAGGGGACAAGTATTTATAAGTAGGTGAGCAGCACAGCGCAATTACGCTGGTGCCCCTGGCGGTTCACATCTGAGGGGCACGTGGCAAGCATGCAACATACTCAGAGTTGTCCCACGTTCCCACGCCCGCCAGGCATGTCGGAGAGTTGTTCCGGCTTCTCCGGATTTCAACAATAAAGATAAGTCATTTAAAATAGATTTAATGTTTGTCTCTTTGCCTTCTGCTGACTAGGACGCAGAGAAGACATTCGACAGTTTCAATAGAATGCATATGATTTGGACAGATAGTGTTTGAGATAGAAAGCATAGAGAGGTTAGGGTCCGATCACATTCACTTAGTTCAAAAGATTCAACTTGAAGACATAGCTATAAGTGAATGTTGTAGAGGACAGAACACTAGTATATATATATATGCAATCAAATCATCATAGCGCAGAAAATCATGAAGATAAATTGAAACTGAAGACAAACCAAATGCTAAGTCTTTGCAAAAGTAACGCCATGAGAGAAACACTTCAAACAGAGAAATTTGGTGGTGGCGTTACCCACCGTATAGGAAGTATTAGACCCAGACACGGCGCACAATTATCGTGGCGCTCCGAAGTCAAATTCCATGTTAATGTATTCACACTCAGAGTGTAAATCTTCATTGATTGAAGATATACATTTCTTTGTGTGTTGCACATCTAAGTCATCAACATGCATAAGTGTTAGGATGTGTGCCTGATCACAGGACATTAGAGGATTCCAAGATATTTAGCTCACACCGTAACTTGCAAAACCTTTTCTCATCCAAGGGCTTTGTGAAGATATCTGCCAGTTGCTCTTCAGTGTTGACGTGAATGATATCGATATCTTTCTTCATGACATGATCTCTGAGAAAGTGATGACGAATTTCAATGTGCTTTGTCTTCGAGTGTTGGACTGGATTGTTGGCTATCTTGATGGCACTTTCGTTGTCGCAGAAGAGAGGTACTTGTTTCAGGTTGATGCCATAGTCCTTGAGAGTTTGCTTCATCCATAGAAGCTGAGCACAACAGGATCCAGCAGCAATGTATTCAGATTCAGCAGTTGAGAGTGATACACAATTCTGCTTCTTTGAAGACCAACAGACAAGTGATCGACCAAGAAAATGACATGTGCCTGATGTAGACTTGCGATCCACCTTGTCACCAGCATAATCAGCATCCGAGAATCCAACCAAATCAAATTTTGAGCCCTTGGGATACCATAATCCGAGTGTTGGGGTGTAAGCCAAATATCGAAGAATTCGCTTCACAGCTAAGTGATGCGATTCCTTTGGTGCCGCTTGGAATCGAGCACACATGCAAACACTAAGCATAATATCTGGCCTAGATGCACATAGATAAAGTAAAGAACCAATCATGGAGCGGTATACCTTTTGATCGAACTCTTTACCATTGTCGTCGGGACCAAGGTGGTGTTTGGCTGGCATTGGCGTCGTGTAGCCTTTGCAGTCTTCCATTCCAAACTTCTTCAGACAATCTTTGAGGTATTTTTCTTGAGATATGAAGATGCCATTGCTTTGCTGACGAATTTGAAGACCAAGGAAGAACTTCAGCTCACCCATCATGGACATTTGATATTGCTCTTGCATCATGTATCCAAACTCATCACTATACTTCTGGTTGGTGCAGCCGAAGATAATGTCATCCACATATATTTGGCACACAAACAGTTCGCCATCATATGTCTTCGTGAAGAGTGTGGGATCGAGGGATCCTGGTTTGAAGCCTTTGCTCTTCAGGAAGTCTTTGATCGTATCATACCATGCGCGAGGAGCTTGTTTGAGGCCATACAGTGCTTTGTTTAGCTTGTACACCATATCAGGATGTTTTGGATCTTCAAAGCCAGGTGGTTGAGCGACATATACTTCTTCTTCAATCTTGCCATTGAGAAATGCACTCTTCACATCCATTTGATATAGCAAGATGTTGTGATGATTAGCATAGGCTAGTAGTATGCGAATAGCTTCAAGCCTAGCAACAGGAGCAAATGTTTCATCGAAGTCAATTCCTTCAACTTGAGTATATCCTTGAGCCACAAGACGTGCTTTGTTTCTGACGACTTGACCATGCTCATCTTGCTTGTTTCGATATATCCATTTTGTTCCAATAATGTTATGCTTGCGAGGGTCAGGTCGCTTGACAAGTTCCCAAACATTATTCAGCTTGAACTGTTGAAGTTCTTCTTGCATGGCTTGAATCCATTCAGGTTCCATAAAAGCTTCAGCAACTTTCTTGGGTTCTGATATTGACACAAATGAAAAGTGCCCACAGAAGTTTGCTAACTGTGTTGCTCTTGAGCGAGTAAGCGGACCAGGCGCATTGATGCTGTCAATTATCTTCTCGATTTGTACTTCATTTGCAACACGAGGATGAACAGGACGAAGACTTTGCTCTTGCTGATCATTGTCATCATTGGGAGGATTGTCTTCGGTCTGAGCAGTGTCTTCAGGTTGATTTGGTGCAGAGATGATAAGTTCCTCTTCAGGCTGTGCTTCAGAAGGCATGATTTCACCAGTTCCCATCAGCTTGATAGATTCGCTTGGAGGAGCTTCATCTAGTGTACTTGGCAGGATTTCTCTTTGTGAACCATTGGTTTCATCAAATTTCACATCCACAGTTTCAACGATCTTATAGAGAAAGAGGTTGAAGACTCTGTAGGAGTGTGAGTCCTTTCCATAGCCAAGCATGAAGCCTTCGTGAGCCTTAGGTGCAAATTTTGACTTGTGATGGGGATCCTTGATCCAGCATCTAGCTCCAAATACTCTGAAGTAACTGACATTTGGCTTCTTGCCAGTAAGGAGCTCATAGGATGTTTTGTTCAGAAGCTTATGGATGTAGACACGGTTGATGATGTGACAGGCTGTATCAATAGCTTCAGGCCAGAACTTTCTTGGTGTCTTGTATTCATCTAGCATTGTTCGAGCCATCTCAATGAGGGTTCTGTTTTTGCGCTCAACGATGCCATTTTGCTGAGGTGTGTACGGAGCAGAGAACTCATGAGTGATTCCCATTGTATCCAGATACAGATCAAGTCCTGTGTTCTTGAATTCAGTGCCATTGTCACTTCTGATATGCTTGATCTTCACGCCATAATTGTTCATTGCTCGATTTGCGAAGCGCCTGAAGACATCTTGCACTTCAGTCTTGTAAAGAATTATATGAACCCATGTGTATCTTGAGTAGTCATCAACAATGACGAAGCCATAGAGACAGGCAGTTGTTGTGAGGGTGGAGTAGTGAGTAGGTCCAAATAAGTCCATGTGTAACAGCTCGAAGGGTTGAGATGTTATCATGATTGTCTTCGAGGGGTGCTTTGCCCTTGTCATCTTTCCAGCTTCACAGGCACCACACAGATGATCCTTCTTGAACTTGACATCTTCGATGCCAATGACATGCTTCTTCTTGACAAGTGAGTGTAAATTCCTCATGCCAGCATGCCCTAGCCTTCGATGCCAGAGCCAGCACTCTGAAGCTTTTGTGAGAAGACATACGGCAAGCTGTGGACCTGCTGAGAAATCTACCACGTATAGACAATCTTTTCGATACCCTTCAAAGACTAGAGACTTGTCAGATTCCATAAGTACAAGGCAACGATATTTTCCAAATAGTACAATCATGTTTAAGTCACAAAGCATTGAGACAGACATTAAGTTGAACCCAAGGTATTCAACAAGCATCACTTTATCCATGTGTTGATCCCTAGAGATTGCAACTCTACCTAGACCCAATACTTTGCTTTTACCAGTGTCAGCAAATGTGATTTGACTCTTGTCGGATGGACGTAGGGTTGAGTCCATGAGAAGACTTCGATCACCAGTCATATGATTAGTGCATCCGCTGTCAATAATCCATTCTGAAGCTTTTGGTGACATGTCCTACAGTGCAGTTAGGAGGATAGGCTTCACAATGTATGTTGTGAAGCATAAGCATTTTACGCACACTAGGATTATCACAGCTTAGATCAAGATTAGAACACACAGTATGACAGATAAGAGATTCATATGTGGAATACATAGTAAATCATTTTATCATGCGTCCCTTTATGTTTTAGGTCCCCAGCAATAATATCGGACGCCATTGATTGCTGGCTGGAGACCACATTCTGCAAAAGAGAGTTAATTCTTCTTCACCACCCACATTTTCAGGGGTGGCTTAGAAGCAATGAGTCTAAGTGCAGCATCTGAGAATTTCGGCTTTGAAGCCCTAGCAAATAGCCTTGCAGGAGATGAATGATACTCATGTGAATAAGCAGAAAAGTTCTTAGTTCTATGAACATAGCGGTTTGAAGACACATGCTCATATTCATGAGTCTGAGTATGATTTCCCTGCAAAACATTGGCGTTAGGGTGACTCAAGTGAGTCCTGTGTTCGTATGAAGCCGTTGGACCATATGATGCCTTTGGTCTGGGGTTTGTCTTCTTCCCTGGTGGTGTCATGATGACATTCACTGGAAGATTCTCAAGGCAGCTTTTGGGAACCCAGATCTTCTTCATAGGAGGTCCATTCCTGCAGTTAGTACCAATATACCTGGCAAACACTTCACCATTCTGATTTTTGAACAGTTTATAGTTTGCATCAAAGGATTCATCAATGATAATAGGATTAGCACAGGTAAATCCAGATAAAGTGGATGGATCCACTGAAGGTTCCTTTGCAGCAACCCATGTGGTTTTGGGATACTGCTCAGGCTTCCAGTAGGAACCATCAGCATTCATTTTCCTTTCAAACCCAACACCCTCTTTCCTAGGGTTTCGGTTCAGAATCTGCTTTTTGAGGACATCGCAGAGTGTCTGATGTCCCTTCAAACTTTTGTACATCCCTGTTTCAAGCAATGTCTTCAACCTAGCATTTTCATCAGCAATACTAGTGGTATCCTCCGCAGAGGGGTTAGTAACCACATCAGTAGTTGAAGACAATGAAACAGCAGCAGCAGTGGAACATTCAGCAACAGATGTAGCGTTATCACGCTCAATGCATTTTAAACATGGTGGTTCAAATCCATCCTGAGCGGGACTGATCTGTTGAGCGCGAAGTGACTCATTCTCTGTTTGAAGATCTTCATGAGTCGCTTTCAATTTCTCAAGCTCTTGCTTCCTTTGAAGATAATCATAGGAGAGCTTTTCATATGTGGTTGAGAGCGTCTCATGAAGACTTTCAAGTTCTTGGTACTTAGCATGAAGATTTTTTATGTCTTCTACTAAGGACTGTGAACGTGTCATTTCCGCGTCCAACAGGTCATCGCTTTTGTCTAACAGTTTTTCAGTATGTTCCATAGCCCTTTGTTGTTCAGTAGCAATTTTAGCAAGTGTTTTGTAGCTGGGTTTAGATTCACAATCAGAGTCATCTTCACTTGATGTTTGAAAGTAAGCATCACGTGATTTTACCTTGGCACCACGTGCCATGAAGAAGTAGGTGGGAGCAGGATTGTCCATGTCATCAGCTTCAGCGTTGGTGTGGAAGTCATTGCCTTCAGTGTTGAAGATGGACTTGGCAACATAGGCTGTGGCTAGAGCCAGACTCGCAACGCCAGGGTCGGACTCCTCTCCAGATTCCACCTCCGCCTCCTCAGAAGCAGACTCCTCCTCTGAATCCATTTCCTTGCCAACAAAGGCACGAGCCTTGCCTGATGAGCTCTTCTTGTGTGATGAAGACTTGGAAAAAGACTTTGAGGATTTCTTCTTCTTCTTGTCATCAGAATCATATTCCTTGCTCTTCTTCTTCTTCTTCTCATTGTCCCACTGTGGACACTCAGATATGTAGTGACCAGGTTTCTTGCACTTGTGGCAGGTTCTCTTCTTGTGGTCATGGGTGGAAGCTTCATCATTCTTGGAGCTGGATCGTGAAGACTTTCTGAAGCCCTTCTTCTTGGTGAACCTCTGAAACTTCTTCACAAGCATGGCAAGTTCCTTTCCAATGTCTTCAGGATCATCAGAACCGCAGTCAGATTCTTCTTCAGATGAGGAAATCACTTTTGCCTTCAAGGCGCGAGTTCGGCCATAATTGGGACCATAGATATCTCTTTTCTCAGAAAGCTGGAACTCATGTGTGTTGAGCCTCTCAAGTATATCAGACGGATCGAGTGTCTTGAAGTCAGGACGTTCTTGTATCATGAGGGCAAGGGTGTCAAAGGAGCTGTCAAGTGATCTCAGCAGTGTCTTGACGATTTCATGCTTGGTGATCTCAGTGGCGCCAAGAGCTTGAAGCTCATTTGTGATGTCAGTCAGACGATCAAACGTGAGCTGGACATTTTCATTGTCGTTTCTCTTGAAGCGGTTGAAGAGGTTGCGAAGAACACTGATCCTTTGATCTCTCTGGGTTGAGACGCCTTCATTGACCTTGGATAGCCAGTCCCAGACTAGCTTCGACGTTTCCAGAGCACTCACACGGCCATACTGTCCTTTGGTCAGATGACCACAGATGATGTTCTTTGCAGTAGAGTCCAGTTGAATGAACTTCTTGACATCAGTGGGGGTGACACCTTCACCAGTTTTGGGAACGCCGTTCTTGACGACATACCAGAGGTCGACATCAATGGCTTCAAGATGCATGCGCATCTTATTCTTCCAGTAGGGATATTCAGTTCCATCGAACACCGGACAAGCAGCGGAGACTTTGATTATCCCTGCAGTCGACATAGCTGAAACTCCAGGTGGTTAAACCGAATCACACAGAACAAGGGAGTACCTTGCTCTGATACCAATTGAAAGTGCTAGTATCGACTAGAGGGGGGGGGGGTGAATAGGCGATTTTTATGAAAGTCTTCAAAACTTGGAAGTTTCGAAGACAAACAACAGAAATGACCTAGTTGATATGCAGCGGAAGATAAACTACCATAAGCAAGCCATAGTCAAGTATGCAATGATGTGAAAGTACAGGACTAATAGCAGCTAAGTAGTAAGGATCAGGATGGAAGATAGTATGAAGCCAATCAACAGTAGTAGTCAAGCAATGAAGTCAAACAGATACACAGATAGGCAGTGACTTCACGAAGACAAACTTAAGTAAAGGATGGAAAGGGATAGAACCAGTCGCTTGTTGAAGACACAGGATTTGTTGGACCAGTTCCAGTTGCTGTGACAACTGTACGTCTGGTTAGGGAGGCTGAGATTTAACTCAGAAGACCGTGTCTTCACCTTATTCCCCTTGAGCTAAGGACACCCAGTCCTCGCCCAATCACTCTGGTAAGTCTTCAAGGTAGACTTCCAAACCTTCACAGACTTCGTTCACCGGCAATCCACAATGACTCTTGGATGCTCAGAACGCGACGCCTAACCGGCTGGAGGATACACAGTCCTCAAGTGTAATAAGTCTTCAGGTCACACAGACAGAAAGACTTCAGTGATGCCTAACACTCTTTGGCTCTGGGTGTTTGGGCTTTGTCCTCGCAAGGATTTCTCTCTCTCAAATGCTTCGAGGTGGGTTGCTCTCAAACGACAAAAGCCGTAAACTAACTCTGAGCAGCCACCAATTTATGGTGTAGGGGGTGGGCTATTTATAGCCACAAGGCAACCCGACCTGATTTGTCCGAAATGACCCTGGGTCAATAAGGAACTGACACGTGTTCCAACGGTCAGATTTCAAACACACGCGGCAACTTTACTTGGGCTACAAGCAAAGCTGACTCATCCAGCTCTGGATAAGATTTGCTCTCATTGTCTTCGCTCGAAGACATAGGATTTGGGTTGAGCATCACTTCAGTCACTCTGACTTAGTTCACTTGGACCCCACTTAACAGTACGGTGGTTCCTATGACTCAACAAAGAAGAAAAGGAAACAACGAAACCACACAGTCTTCGCGCTCCATAGTCTTCAAGTAATGTCTTCTCATGTCATAGTCTTCAATATGAATATCTTCTCATACCACCATTGTCTTCAATGTCTTCATACATTTTTAGGGGTCATCTCCGGTAGGTAAACCGAATCAATGAGGGACACTACCTGCGTTATCCTGCAATTCTCACAAACGCATTAGTCCCTCAACCAACTTTGTCGTCAATACTCCAAAACCAACTAGGGGTGGCACTAGATGCACTTACAGTTTTCCTTACAAAAATCAACATTGGCGCCTTTAACATTTTGCTACAACTAATTTTAGATCAGATAAAGGTTGGATTCTCGCTGATTAACAAAATACATGCTGATGTAAAAATATAGTGATATACAACAGGTACTTACATCAGCATTAGAGCACAGAGAATTCCCGCAAGATATTTTCCTTGAATACGATCCCGATAGAGGAAGTCTTCTATCATTCAACCTTATTTTCTAAACTATAGATGGGTAAGAAACATGTAGAAAATATGATCAGAATGCTATAAAATTTCATGATGCGAGGATACGCACACGCTTCTTAGAATGGAGTTGACATTCTTTTGCTGGACTGGAGCGGACTAGTTCTTTAGCCACTGGAATCTGCTTATTATCAGTGGGAGTTGGGTTTCTCTGTGCTGGAGCAGTATCTATGAAAAATGGAGTTGGTTTATTATCTCGTGGCGTTTGGATCTTTTGCAAAGACCTAGTTTGTAACCCTTTGGATCCTAACATAGCCGTATTCCCCTTGCATGCCTTATATAGAATAATGGTGCTTCAATTATAAAACATGCTACAACAAAGATGGAATAGGTACTGAAGAATAGAAAGGCATGACATATTGACATGTATTCCCTCCATCCAGAAATAAATGGATGGGTATAGGCGTATTTCAGTTCTAGATACATCCAGTTTTATCCATTCTGCAACATGTAATCCGGACGGAGGGAGTATGGTGTAAGAGCTAGGGATACAGTAGGACAACACAGTAAAAAAACACTGAAAACCCACTGCAGAACCAAAGTATTCAAACCCACTGATATGAGATAGTACAGTCATGCAGCTCAGTATGCAAAACTACCAGGCAGTTTTCCTTACAAAAATTAATCATACATTTTGCGACAACTAAATTTAGATCAGATAAAGGTTGGATTCACGCCGATTAACAAAGTACATGCTGATGTAAAAATATAGTGATATACAACAGGTACTTACATCTGCATTGGAGCATAGAGAATTCCTGCAAGATACTTTCCTCACAGATGATACCAGTGCAGAAATTCTTCTATCTGTTAAGCTTATTTTCTAAAAGAGAGATGAGTAAGAAACATGTAGAAAATATGATCATCATGCTATAAAATTTCATGATGCGAGGATATGCACATGCTTCTTAGAATGGAGTTGACATATTTTTGCTGGACTGGAGCGGACTAGTTCTTTGGCCACTGGAATCTGCTTATTATCAGTAGGAGTTGGGTTTCTCTGTGCTGGAGCAGTATCTATAAAAAATGGAGTTGGTTTACTATCTCCTGGCATTTGGATCTTTTGCAAAGACCTTGTTTGTAACCCTTCAGATTCTAACATAGTCATCTTCCCCTTGCATGCCTCGTATAGAAGAATGATGCTTCAATTATAAAACATGCTACAACAGAGAGATGTAATAGGTACTAAAGAATAGAAAGGCATGACATATTGACATGTATTCCCTCCATCCGGAAAAAATGGATGGGTCTAGGCATATTTCTGTTCTAGATACATCCTTTTTTATCCATTTCGGCAACATTTAATCCGGACGGAGGGAGTATGGTGTAAGAGCTAGGGATACAACAGGACAACACAGTAAAAAAACACTAGTTGAATGTAAAACTGTATGCTAGCAGAATATGTACAGAAAAAACTAAGGCAACAGACACGTGTATGATTGGGAAACTAAGATGGCATTGCAACTGACCACTAGAACAACACTTCAATGTAGAAAAACATGGTATGGTAGACAAATGAAGTACATACTGATGAATAACAATGCATAAGATATTCAGAAGCATGATGTCCAAATTAAGCAGATGGCATTGCGATAGAGTTGAATGACAATACTTGAATTTGAAAACATGTTACCATGAATGGAATAGGTACAGAAAAACAGGAAGGCATGGCATATTTACATGCATGATCAGCATGCTAAGCACATGGCATTGCAACAGAGTAGATACACTCCATGACATTATATGCATGTTGTACCCATATCACGGGCCAAGTTAGAGCAAGGACCTTGTGGGGCGAAGAGGATTCATGATCTTTCTGCAAGTCTTCTGAAGAACTGCCTTTACATGTTCCATCACATTGGGTATCATTGACATCAAGTTTATTGGCATTTACATTGCTCCATGAGGTTCTTGTGGATATATCAGTGTGTGCAATTATATCTGACATGCATGGAAGACAACTAGTAGTTAGATTTATGTAATGAGTGCCTGTAGGAGACGACATAAATAGAAGGACTGGGGTTAACTAGCAGCAACAGGTCTCAAAAACTAAAGGGAGAACACAGATGAAAGCTACAGAATATGTATCGTTTGTACTCGAGATTAACTAGATGGCACAGAAAAGTATTAAAGAACAACATAGGTAATACTAGAAGTGGTATAATACTATAATCACTAGCCTATGGGATAGCATTGTGATACGTCCATTTTGCATCATGCTTTTATATCAATATTTATTGCATTATGGGCTGTTATTACACATTATATCTCAATACGTATGGCTGTTCTCTCTTATTTTACAAGGTTTACCATGAAGAGGGGGAATGCCGACAGCTGGAATTCTGGCTGGAAAAGGAGCAAACATTGGAAACCTATTCTGCACAACTCCAAAAGTCCTGAAACTCCACGAAACAACGTTTTGGAATTAATAAGAATTTCTGAGCGAAAGAAATATGCTAGGGGGCCCACATCCAGTCCAAGAGACAGCCCCCCTGTAGGGCGCTCCCCCTATCTCCTGGGCCCCGTGGTGGGCCTCCGGTGTGCATCTTCTGCTATATCATCGCCTTTACCCTGGAAAAAATCATGGGCAAGCTTACGGGACGAAACTCCGCCGCCACGAGGCGGAACCTTGGCAGAATATATCTAGGGCTCCGGCGGAGCTGTTCTGCCGGGGACACTTCCCTCCGGGAGGGGGAAATCATCACCAACGTCATCACCAACGATCCTCTCATCGAGAGAGGGTCAATCTCCATCAACATCTTCACCAGCACCATCTCCTCTCAAAACCCTAGTTCATCTCTTGTATCCAATCTTGTATCAAAATCACAAATTGGTACCTGTGGGTTGCTAGTAGTGTTGATTACTCCTTGTAGTTGATGCTAATTGGTTTACTTGGTGGAAGATCATATGTTTAGATCCTTTATGCATATTATTACTCCTCTGATTATGAATATGAATATGCTTTGTGAGTAGTTAGGTTTGTTCCTGAGGACATGGGTGAAGTCTTGCTATTAGTAATCATGTGAATTTGGTATTCGTTCGATATTTTGATGAGATGTATGTTGTCTTTTCCTCTAGTGGTGTTATGTGAACGTCGACTACATGAAACTTCACCATTATTTGGGCCTAGAGGAAGGCATGGGGAAGTAATAAGTAGATGATGGGTTGCTAGAGTGACAGAAGCTTAAACCCTAGTTTATGCGTTGCTTCGTTAGGGGCTGATATGGATCCAGATGTTTAATGTTGTGGTTAGGTTTACCTTAATCCTTCTTTTGTAGTTGCGGACACTTGCAATTGGGGTTAATCATAATTGGGATGCTTGTCCAAGTAAGGGCAGTACCCAAGTACCGGTCCAGCCACATATCAAATTATCAAAGTACCGAACGTGAATCATATGAACGTGATGAAAACTAGCTTGACGATAATTCCCATGTGTCCTCGGGAGCTCCTTTCTCATTATTAGAAATTGTCCAGGCTTATCCTTTGCTACATAAAGGATTGGGCCACCTTGCTGCACTTTATTTACTTTATTTACTTGTTACTCGTTACCATTTATCTTATCACAAGACTATCTATCACCTACAATTTCAGTGCTTGCAGAGAAAACCTTACTGAAAACCGCTTAGCATTTCCTTCTGCTCCTCGTTGGGTTCGACACTCTTACTTATCGAAAGGACTATGATTGATCCCCTACACTTGTGGGTCATCAAGACTCTTTTCTCGTGCCGTTGCCGGGGAGTGTAGCGCTTTTGGTGAGTGGAACTTGGTAAGGAAACAGTTATATAGTGTGCTGAAATTTTCTGTTACTTGTCACTATGGAAACTAATCCTTTGAGGGGCTTGTTTGGGGTATCTTCACCCCAACTAGAAGAGCAAAGAGTTGCTCCTCAACCTACTGAACTTTATGAAAATATTTACTTTGAGATTCCTTCGGGTATGATAGAGAAACTGCTAGCTAATCCATTTGCATGAGACGGAACATTGCATCCCGATTTACACCTTATCTTTGTGGATGAAGTTTGTGGATTATTTAAGCTTGCAGGTATTCCCGATGATGTTGTCAAAAGGAAGGTCTTCCCTTTATATTTGAAGGGATATGCATTGACATGGTATAGGCTATGTGATGATACGAGATCTTGGAATTATAAGCAATTGAAGTTGGAGTTTCACCAGAAGTTCTATCCTATGCATCTTGTTCATCGTGATTGTAATTACATATATAATTGCTGGCCTCGCGAAGGAGAAAGCATCGCTCCAGCTTGGGGGAGGCTTAAGTCAATGTTATATTCATGCCCCAATCATGAGCTCTCTCGGGAAATGATTATTCAGAATTTTTATGCTCGGCTTTCTCTTGATAATCGCAACCTGCTTGATACTTCCTGTGATGGTTCTTATATGCTGAAGACTATTGATTTCAAATGGGACTTATTGGAAAGAATTAAACGCAACTCTAAAGATTGGGGTTCCGACGATGGTAAAGAGTCAGGTATGGCACCTAAGTTCGATTGTGTTAAATCTTTTATGGATACCGATGCTTTTCGTGGATTTAGCGCTAAGTATGGACTTGACTCTGAGATAGTAGCTACTTTCTGTGAATCTTTTGCTACTCACGTTGATCTCCCTAAAGAGAAGTCGTTTAAATATAATCCTCCTGTTGAAGTGAAAGTAGTTGCACCTATTACAGTCAAAGAAAACACTATTACCTATAGTGATCCTATTGTTCCTACTGCTTATGTTGAAAAACCTCCTTTTCCTGTTAGGATAAAGGATCATGCTAAAGCTTCGACTGTTGTTCGTAAGAGTAATACTAGGACTTATACACCTCCTGAGCAAACTAATGTTGAACCTAGTATTGCTATGGTTAAAGATCTCTTGGATGAGGATTTAGATGGGCATGTTATTTCTTTCTGTGGTGAGACTGCTAATATTGCTAGACCAGATACCAAGACATGTAGACCTGTCGTAGGCATGCCTGTTATTTCTGTTAAAATAGGAGATCATTGTTATCATGGCTTATGTGATATGGGTGCTATTTCTAGTGCAATACCTTATACCTTGTATCAAGAAATTATGCATGACATTGCACCCATTGAATTAGAAGACATTGATGTTACTATTAAGCTTGCTAATAGGGATACCATTAAACCCTTTGGGATTGTTAGAGATGTTGAAGTTTTGTGTGGGAAGGTTAAATACCCTGCTGATTTTCTTGTTCTTGGCTCTCCACAAGATGATTTGTGTCCCATTATTTTTGGTAGACCCTTCTTGAATATAGCTAGTGCTAAGATTAATTGTGAAAAGAATATTGTCATTGTTGGCATAGATGGTATGTCTCATGAGTTTAATTTCGCTAAATTTAGTAGACAACCTCGTGATAGGGAACCACCCAGTAAGGATGAGATTATTGGTCTTGCTTCCATTGCTGTTCCTCCAACTGATCCGTTAGAACAATATTTGCTAGACCATGAAAACGATATGTTTATGAAGGAAAGAGAGGAAATAGATGAAGTGTTCCTTAAACAAGAACCTATGCTGAAACATAACCTTCCCATTGAAATTCTTGGGGATCCCCCTCCACCCAAGGGTGATCCCGTGTTTGAACTCAAACCATTACCTGATAATCTCAAGTATGCTTATCTTGATGAAAAAGAAATATAACCTGTTATTATTGCTGCTAACCTTTCAGATAAAGAAGAAAGATTATTGAAAACTCTGAAGAAGCACCGAGATGCTATTGGATATACTCTGGATGATCTTAAGGGTGTTAGTCCCACATTATGTCAACACAAAATTACATTGGAGGACGATGCCAAACCAGTTAGAGATCCTCAAAGACGATTAAATCCCAAGATGAAGGAAGTGGTAAGAAAGGAGATACTAAAGCTCCTTGAGGCAGGTATTATTTATCCCGTTGCTGATAGTGAATGGGTAAGCCCTGTCCATTGTGTTCCTAAAAAGGGAGGTATTGCCGTTGTTCCTAATGATAAAGATGAATTGATCCCGCAAAGAATTATTACAGGTTATAGGATGGTAATTGACTTCCGTAAGTTAAATAAAGCTACTAAGAAAGGTCATTACCCTTTACCTTTTATTGATCAAATGCTAGAAAGACTATCCAAACACACACATTTTTGCTTTCTAGATGGTTATTCTGGTTTCTCTCAGATACCTATGTCAGCGAAGGATCAATCTAAAACTACTTTTACTTGCCCTTTTGGTACTTTTGCTTATAGACGTATGCCTTTGGGTTTATGTAATGCACCTGCTACCTTTCAAAGATGCATGATGGCTATATTCTCTGATTTTTGTGAAAAGATTTGTGAGGTATTCATGGATGACTTCTCCGTCTATGGGTCGTCTTTTGATGATTGTTTGAGCAACCTTGATCGAGTTTTGCAGAGATGCGAAGACACTAGTCTCGTCTTGAATTGGGAAAAGTGTCACTTTATGGTTAATGAAGGCATTGTCTTGGAGCACAAGATTTTCGAGAGAGGTATTGAAGTTGATAAAGCCAAAGTTGATGCTATTGAAAAGATGCCATGTCCCAAGGACATAAAAGGTATAAGAAGTTTCCTTGGTCACGCCAGTTTTTATAGGAGGTTCATTAAGGACTTTTCTAAAATCTCTAGGCCTCTGACTAATTTATTGCAAAAAGATATTCCTTTTGTCTTTGATGATGATTGTGTAGAAGCATTTGAAACACTTAAGAAAGCTTTGATCACTGCACCTATTGTTCAGCCACCTGATTGGAATTTACAGTTTGAAATTATGTGCGATGCTAGTGATTATGCTGTAGGTGCTGTTCTAGGGCAAAGAGTCAATAAGAAATTGAATGTTATCCAGTATGCCAGTAAGACTCTTGATACTGCCCAGAGAAATTATGCTACTACTGAAAAAGAGTTCTTAGCGGTTGTGTTTGCATGTGATAAGTTTAGACATTATATTGTTGATTCCAAAGTTACTATTCACACTGATCATGATGCTATTAAATATATTATGGAAAAGAAAGATGCTAAGCCTAGGCTCATTAGATGGGTTCTCTTGCTCCAAGAATTTGACTTGCATATTATTGATAGAAAGGGAGCTGAGAACCCCGTTGCAGATAACTTGTCTAGGTTAGAGAATGTTCTTGATGACCCACTGCCTATTAATGATAGCTTTCCTGATGAACAATTAGCGGTCGTTAATGCCTCTCATACTGCTCCTTGGTATGCTGATTATGCTAATTACATTGTTGCTAAATTTATACCGCCTAGTTTCACATACCAGCAAAAGAAAAAGTTCTTTTATGATTTAAGACATTACTTCTGGGATGACCCACACCTTTATAAAGAAGGAGTAGATGGTGTTATTAGACGTTGTGTGCCTGAGCATGAATAGGAACTGATCCTACGCATGTGTCACTATGAATCCTATGGAGGACACCACGCTGGAGATAGAACTGCACACAAGGTACTACAATCTGGTTTTTATTGGCCTACTATCTTCAGAGATGCCCGTAAGTTTGTCTTATCTTGTGGTGAATGTCAAAGAATAGGTAACATTAATAGACAACAAGAAATGCCTATGAATTATTCTCTTGTTATTGAACCGTTTGATGTTTGGGGCTTTGATTATATGGGACCTTTTCCTGCCTCTAATGGTTATACACATATTTTAGTTGATGTTGATTACGTTACTAAGTGGGTAGAAGCTATTCCAACTAGTAGTGCTGATCATAAGACTTCTATTAAAATGCTTAAAGAAGTTATTTTTCCGAGGTTTGGAGTCCCTAGATATCTTATGACTGATGGTGGTTCACATTTTATTCATGGTGCTTTCCATAAGATGCGTGCTAAGTATGATGTCAATCATAGAATCGCATCTCCTTATCATCCGCAGTCTAGTGGTCAAGTAGAGTTGAGAAATAGAGAGCTCAAATTAATACTGCAAAAGACTGTGAATAGATCTAGAAAGAATTGGTCCAAAAAACTTGATGATGCATTATGGGCCTATAGAACTGCATACAAAAATACTATGAGTATGTCTCCTTATAAGATGGTTTATGGAAAAGCGTGTCATTTACCTCTTGAACTTGAACATAAAGCATATTGGGCTATTAAAGAGCTCAATTATGACTTCAAACTTGCTGGTGAGAAGAGGTTGTTTGATATTAGCTCACTTGATGAATGGAGAACCCAGGCATATGAAAATGCCAAGCTATTCAAAGAAAAAGTCAAACGCTGGCATGATAAGAGGATACAAAAGCGTGAGTTTAACATAGGAGATTATGTGTTATTATTCAACTCTTGTTTAAGATTTTTTGTAGGAAAACTTCTCTAAAAATGGGAAGGGCCCTACGTTATCAAGGAGGTCTATCATTCTGGTGCTATAAAAGTCAACAACTTCGAAGGCACGAGTCCAAGGGTGGTAAACGATCAAAGAATTAAACATTATATTTCAGGTAATCCTATTAATGTTGAAACTAATATTATTGAAATCATAACCCCCAAGGAAACATAAGAGACACTTTCCAGAATATTCCAGACTCCGAAAAGGTATAGGTATGTGGCACGGTAAGTAAACCGACTCCAAAACAACTCCAATGGCAATTTTTATCAGTTTTGGAATATTTAAGAATTTTAGGAAGAAAGAAGTAGTCCGAAAGGGACACGAGGCTCCCACGAGAGTGGAGGGCGCCGCCCCCCCTATAGGGCGCGCCCCCTATCTCGTGGGCACCTTGTGTGCCCCCCGGACTCTGTTTTCTTGCACATTACGTATTTTGGTCGGTAAAAATTCATTATATATACTCCTGAAGGATTTGACCACCGTATCACGCAAATATCCTCTGTTTTCATTTCGAGCTGTTTCTGTTTCAGATCTAGAGCATCATGGCGTCTCCAAGCGCTCCTAAGGACAAGTTTTTCGAGAGGGTTATTAACCCCTATCGTGCAGAGGTGCTGCAACACACTCAAACCATTGAGATGCGTGATAGGGTGCTGCACATCTGCGATGTGGAGGGACCAAGGCGTACCAGGAGCGTGGAGACAAAGCTCGAAGCCGTGGAGAAAGAAGTTTTCAAGTGTCAAGGGATGGTGGAGCGTGGACTCAACGCCAACTAGATGATGATCACGGAGTTCACCAACAACCACAAGCTAGATGCCAAAGTCATTGGGGAGACCATCTTCAAGCTTCAAGAGAAAATCGAGCACCTCCAAGCCCAGATCTATGACCTGCAAAACCAGAACTGTGAGTATGAATATAGATTCAAGAGGATGAGTTTGGCTACAGATTTAAGGATCCCAGAGACTCTATCATCCTTCTAAGATGGAGAGCCTATGCCTTGGAAGACAAACGACAAGCCTACATCATGAACAACTCCTAATTCACCACCTCTGAGGACATAATCACATAGGTATGGGGACTCCCCTTGGCAACTGCCAAGCTTGGGGGAGGTGCCCCGGTATCTTATCACCATCACACTCCTATCTTTACCGTTTTATTTAGTTCGATCCTTTTAGTAGTATCTTGATCTAGTAGATTGAAGTTTTGATATCAAGTAGTTTGAGTTTTGCTTTGTGATCTCTTTTTGTAATCGAGTCCGTGAGCTATCTATAATAAAGATTAGTGTTGAGTCAAGGGCTTTGCTATGTCGCTATGATCTTGAGAAAGTAGAAAGAATAAAGGAGTTCATATTGATCTTATGGATAGTGATAACTTCACACATAGAAAGTATGAGGCATAAAAATTGTTGAGAGTTGATGAACGTAGCCTTGGTCATCGTTGCAATTAATAGGAAGTGATAAGGAAAGAGGGGTTCACATATAAATATATTATCTTGGACACCTTTTATAATTGGGAGCACTCATTAAGTATGACATGCTAAAAGAGTTGACGTTGGACAAGGAAGGCAACATAATGGTATATGTTTTCCCACATCTCAGTTAAAGTATATTGTCATTGACCTTCTAAACATGTTGAGCTTGCCTTTCCCCCTCATGCTAGCCAAATTCCTTGCACCAAGTAGAGATACTACTTGTGCTTCCAAATACCCGTAAACCCAGTTTTGCCATGAGACTCCACCATACCTACCTATGGATTGAGTAAGATCCTTCAAGTAAGTTGCCATGTTGCAAGCAATAAAAAATGCTATCTAAATATGTATGACTTATTAGTGCAGAGAAAATAAGCTTTGTACGAACTTGTTGTGGAAGTAATAAAAGCGACGGACTGCATAATAAAGGTCCACATACAAGGGGCAATATAAAATGACGTTCTTTTGCATTAAGATTTTGTGCATCAACCCTAAACGCACATGACAACCTCTGCATCCCTCTGCGAAGGGCCTATCTTTTACTTTATGCTTGAATCAAGGTGATCCTCACCTTTCCCTTTTTCATTTTATCCTTTGGCAAGATCCTTGTGTTTGAAAGATCATGATATATATACCCAATTGGATGTAAGTTAGCATGGGCTATTATTGTTGACATCACCTAAGGGTGAATACGTTGGGAGGCAACAAAATAAGCCCCTATCTTTCTCAGTGTCCGGCTGAAACTCTATAACCACAAGTACTGCGTGAGTGTTAGCAATTGTAGAAGACTACGAGATAGTTGAGTATGTGAGCTTGCTGAAAAGCTCTATTGTTGACTCTTTCTGATGTTACGATAAATTGCAATTGCTTCAATGACTGAGATTATAGTTTATTAGTTCCCAATGAAGTTTTTGAACCATACTTGACATTGTGAATTGATTGTTACTTAAGCATATGAAATCATATGATAAAATCTATATATGTTGCTGTTATAAGAATGATCATGATGCCCTCATGTCCGTATTTTATTTTTATCGACACCTCTATCTCTAAACATGTGGACATATTTTTCTATTTCGGCTTCCGCTTTAGGACAAGCAAGGTCTAAGCCTGAGGGAGTTGATACGTCCATTTTGCATCATGCTTTTATATCAATATTTATTGCATTATGGGATGTTATTACACATTATATCTCAATACTTATGGCTATTCTATCTTATTTTACAAGGTTTACGATGAAGAGGGGGAATGCTGGCAGCTAGAATTCTGGCTGGAATAGGAGCAAACGTTGGAAACCTATTCTGCACAGCTTCAAAAGTCCTGAAACTCCACGAAACAACTTTTCGGAATTAATAAGAATTTCTGAGCGAAAGAAATACACCAGGGGGCCCACACCCTGTCCAGGAGACAGGGGGCGTGCCCCCCCCTATAGGGCACGCCCCCTATCTCCTGGGCCCCCTGGTGGGCCTCCGGTGTCCATCTTCTACTATATCATCGCTTTTACCCTGGAAAAAATCGTGGGCAAGCTTACGGGACGAAACTCCGCCACCACGAGGTGGAACCTTGGCGGAATCAATCTAGGGCTCTGGCGGAGCTGTTCTACCAGGGACACTTCCCTCCGGGAGGGGGAAATCATCGCCAACATCATCACCAATGATCCTCTCATCGGGAGAGGGTCAATATCCATCAACATCTTCACCAGCACCATCTCCTCTCAAAACCCTAGTTCATCTCTTGTATCCAATCTTGTATCAAAACCACAAATTGGTACATGTGGGTTGCTAGTAGTGTTGATTACTCCTTGTAGTTGATGCTAATTGGTTTACTTAGTGGAACATCATATGTTCAGATCCTTTATGCATATTATTACTCCTCTGATTATGAATATGAATATGCTTTGTGAGTACTTACGTTTGTTTCTGAGGACATGGGTGAAGTCTTGCTATTAGTAGTCATGTGAATTTGGTATTCGTTCGATATTTTGATGAGATGTATGTTGTCTTTTCCTCTAGTGGTGTTATGTGAACGTCGACTACATGACACTTGACCATTATTTGGGCCTAGAGAAAGGCATGGGGAAGTAATAAGTAGATGATGGGTTGCTAGAGTGATAGAAGCTTAAACCCTAGTTTATGTGTTACTTCGTTAGGGGCTGATATGGATCCATATGTTTAATGTTGTGGTTAGGTTTACCTTAATACTTCTTTTGTAGTTGCGGACGCTTGCAATAGGGGTTAATCATAAGTGGGATGCTTGTCCAAGTAAGGGCAGTACCCAAGTACCGGTCCACCCACATATCAAATTATCAAAGTACCGAACGCGAATCATATGAACGTGATGAAAACTAGCTTAACGATAATTCCCATGTGTCCTCGGGAGCTCCTTTCTCATTATTAGAAATTGTCCAGGCTTATCCTTTGCTACATAAAGGATTGGGCCACCTTGCTGCACTTTATTTACTTTATTTACTTGTTACTCGTTACCATTTATCTTATCACAAAACTATCTATCACCTACAATTTCAATGCTTGCAGAGAAAACCTTACTGAAAACTACTTATCATTTCCTTCTGCTCCTTGTTGGGTTAGACACTCTTACTTATCGAAAGGACTACGATTGATCCCCTACACTTGTGGGTCATCAGATTGGCTGATGGATGATGACTATGGAACAACGTTACCTAAAGAACAAGTCTCTTAGCCGAACTATGGAACAGTGTTAACTCTTGAACAAGACCCGTAAGAGATCAACATGAATATAGAGTAAAATGTGATAATCTATTTTCCATGCTTAGATGAATAACAAAGCCATAAATGCTGCACCCAAGTAAGATGAGGGTACAACCTATCTGGACGCCATCGATAGGAGTGAGCATCATGTGCTGACTTGTCGATGGCCCTGCAGTTGTTGTGGTTGTCCATGTCAGGCACACGCATTCGATGCAGGGAACTATTGAGTGGGGACTATAGCTCCCTTATGGTGTATGCTTCCCTTGTTGGAGCAGCTACGGTGAGTCGGAAGACGGTGTGGCTGAAGATGCAGAAAACGCATAATGTTAAGAATGACACATCTCTTTGATCTGAAGAAATACCCTAAGAGATCAACAACAAGGTACAAGAGTGGTCACAGTCTATTGACTGAAGACTAAATTGGGGTCACACGATTTTATTTTATTTTGGTACTGTCTGATCTATGCCGGATGGCTTGATGGCCGTGTTGTGCCTCCCGGCTGACACTGTTCGGAATCTTCCCCGAAGAGCCAGCGACCACCGGTAGAGCAGCCTGCCTCCGCCATCCGTGGCCCCAACCAAAACCCCGCTCCCCGCCCCACCGCACTGCCGTGGTTGCACCGCCCCTGGGCCAATCCACAAAGGCTTGCCTTCATCCAGATCCGGCGGCGGCAGTACCTTCAACCCACGCAACTCTAAGATAGCCATCTATGCACTGCTTCCGCGGCAAACTTGCGCCCCAGCACTCTTACATTAGACACAAGCGAACCGGCAGCCTAGGAGCTCCGCCGCCTCGAGGGGTGTTGCTTCCCATTGGGAATCGATTGGCCAGAATAAAAATTTAGAAAACTGAGGCCTAAATAAAGTGATTTGAGATGAGGGTGCGACCTATCTGGCGGCACGATGAAGTAGGCAGCTCTAGCTGCCGAGTAGGTGAGGCTGGTGCGGTTGCGGCAGCGACCAGCGGCAGGGAAGCAGAGATGTCGTGACGGTCGATGGCTACGAGGAAGCAGTGTCGGGGCTCTGGACATTGGAGCTGCTCCGGCACCATGAACAATGACGGGGGTGAATCGGCTCCGGTACGGTTCACGCGTCCGTTGTCGAGGTGGCTCCAGCAGCACGGAGTAAGAGGCACACGTCCCTGTGCACGACGGCAAATGGACAACATCTCCAGCATTAGGGAGGAGGGCGGCTCTGAAATTGGTGCAGTGGGGGCACCATGGAGGAGGGATGAGATTTCACGGCTCGGGAGAAGGGAGCTTCCGGGGAGAAGGTGATTTGGCGTCCACGAGGTATGAATGGGGAGGGAATTGGGAGGGGAGTGGAATGTGGGGGGAGTTACAGTTCTACCCCTTCCTTTAGGCTTCTCGGCTTGGGTTTGTGTACTGAGGGTCGAGGATAGTAGAGTAACTTTGCTTCTCCGCAAATAGTGGGCGCGAGCGATTTCGGGCGAGGAGGGCGTGTTTTGAAATATAGTGGGCGCGAGCGTTTTCGGGCGAGGAGGGCGTGTTTTGAAATATAGTGGGAGCGAGCGATTTCGGGCGAGAAGAGCGTGTTTTGAAATAGTGGGCGCGAGCTATTTTGGGCAAGGAGAGGGTGGTTTGCCGACCATGTTTTATGATTATTCGGCACATGTCATTTCGGCCGATGAGAAGGCGCGCTTGGATGAAGTTACAAACCTACCCTCGATGTACAATGGGCCAATTGATGCATGTCCCACATAGGCCGGTAATTTCGTGTCTCCCATTTATTTGCTCGGGCGAATTCCACCGAGCAGAGGGTGTTTAACGGTTCGTTCAAAATTTGGGAGAACAAGCATCCACGTCTACCTTACCAAGTCGATTTGAATCAAATTTTGAAATATTAGCTTGCCACTTCTTTTTTAGATGGAGAGATGATGCTCGGGAGTAATGTGTTTTGCATGCTCGTTGCTAGTGATTTATTATATGACAAATAGTTGACCCACTCAAAAAAGGGAATCAAACCCAAAATGAAATATCTCGATTCAATGAAATAGCTCGTTCACCAGGTCAAAATAGTGAACTAAATCCAAAATTGAACACCTCAATCGAGTAGCATGTTGTACAGTATTATAGTACTCCATGAACATGTTGAAAGTAAAATTAATGAACTTGTTTGATATACACATATCTCCGTTCATGTGTGGATTGCAGACAACATGTTCTCCAATTTAAACATTTGAATGCAAGTTTATATCGAAACATGGTTTATATCAGTGTTTGATGCATAAAACGTGACCTCCCCCTCTCCCAGACTCCTGCTCTCTCTCTCTCTCTTGCCGACAATCTTCAATTCTGTCGCATGCATCCAACACACAAACCTTGTTGGTCCCTCTCCCTCTCTATCCATCTCTCTCTCTCTCTCTCTCTTTGTGTGTGTGTGTGTGGGTGGGGGGGGCGGTCTTTGTAGTTCGCATGCATATATACTCCATCTATAGGTCTCTCTTGCACACTATGTATGATTCTCTAGTCCAAGCTAGATATCTTGGGTGCACTCATCGTACGCACACAAATTCCTTGGCTCATTGCTCGTAACTCTCTCACGCACCACTCTGTCGTCTCGGAGCTCTTCCCCCTCTCTCAAACTCTCCATCTACCTGGGTCACACATACACATGCATATCTCACTCGCACTCGATAGACCCTTCTAAAACTCTATCTCTCTCCCTTGTTCTCTCTCCATCTTACACACGCACACACACAATCTCATGCCTAGATAGCCAAGTATGATGGTCTCTCACTCAATTGTAGGCACACACAGCCCCCCTATATGTATATGACTAGCTAATCTTAGTCTCCATCACAAACATGTGCATGGTCTATCTCGATTTCTCTCGGGGCTTATTTATATCACACACGCACCTCCCTCGATCTCCCACCCATATAGTCCCGTCACGATCTCGAGGGGATCTCTCTATCACAAACACACCCTCTCTCCCTCCCCATGCGTCCATGTTCTCCATGTGTCCCTCTCGACCTTTGTTCCTTGTTGGCCAGACCTCTATTGGACATGTGCTATAGGGGTGTCTCTCTCTGTTGCAAACAATCACACACTAGCTATCTTCATGTATCTCATCGCCTTGCTTTTCTATCTCAGAGATGCATGCGTGATATGTTTGCATAAGAAACGAAAACACACACACACACACTCTAATTTATCGTTTGTTGTCACTTTCTCTTTCCCACACATACTCTTTTTGCACACTCACTCATTCTCCTTCACACACACTCGATCTCTCTCGACTTAGGCACTCTCTTCGGTCCATCGCATATAGATTTATTGAAAATTCAAACATCACAAAGTTTGACCATGTACGTGGAGAAAAACATTTACATCTAGAACGGCAAACATATACCATTAGATTCACCATGAGATGTAGTTTCGTATGATGTATCTTCGGTATTGTAGATATAAATAACATTTGCGTAAACCTGATCAAAGTTTCCAAAGTTTGACTTCTAAAAAATTTACATGCACTGCATTATCGAGCGGATGGAATATCTCTTTCCCCCTCTCAGCTATCTGACGCACCACTCAGCCTTATCGGGGTTCCTCTATCTCTCTCAAACTTTATATCTCCCTGGTTCACACATACACATGTCTCTCTCGCGCTACATATAGACCCATCTAACACTCTCCTCCCTTGTTCTCTCTCTATGTGACATGCACCCCCTAAGTACCAGAATCCCTCACTCCATCATAGGCGCACACACTCCCCCCTAAGTATGATTATCTCTCACTAGCCATCAGGAACACATGTATTGTCTCCTTCCATCCATATGTCTATCTTGATATCTCTCGGGGTATCTTCTATCGCACACACACCTTGTCACTCGATCTCCCAGCCATGTAGTCCCATCACGATCTCCAGGGGATCTCTCTATGACAAACATACACTCTCTCCTCCCTATGTCTGCATTTTCTCCGTACGTGTCTCTCGACCTCTCTCCCTTGTTTGTCATACCCCTCTTGGCCATGTGCTAGGGGTCTTTCTCTCTCAGATGCAAACAACCACACGCTATCTCCTCACCTTGCTTCCGTTGTCGAAGATGCATGTGTGATATGTTTGCATAAGACACACACACTTTTTCTCTACTTTTATCATGTGTTGTCCATGTCTCTTTCACACACGCACACACACTTTTCAACTCACTCTTTCTATTTCACACACACTCTATCTCTCTCTAGTGAGGGACTCTCTCACGTCCATAAGCATATGGATGTTTTGAAAAGTCAAACCTCAGAAAAGTTTGACCAGGTATATGTGGAGAAAAACATTTACATCTGGAACGATCATTAGACTCATCACAACATGTACTTACTTCATGCTATCATTTATCTTTGGTATTATAGATATAAGTAATTTCTTTATAAACTTGGTCAAAGTTTCAAAAGGTTGACTTTAAAAAAATGTTGGCACTACATTATCAAACGGAGGGAGTAGCTCTTTCTCTCTCTCTCTCTCTCTGCTATCTCTCACGGGCCTCCCCTCTCATTCAAACTCTATATACCGAGGGATTATATGCTTAGTGTGTCAACGTATAGCTCCGTATATTGTTTACTTGACCGGTCAACCAGTCCACATGCTGCCTTGTCAGCTTGTGTTCTCTATCTTCGTGTGCTGGCCCATGTGGCAATGGGTGAAAATAAGTAAACTAGAGGCCCATCTGACACGCGGTGAGGTAAACAAAGTTGAAACCACTCGGGGTAGCACCCTGCATGCTAGTAAATTGAGGGCGCATTGAGGACACACTTCTTCCACGTGAAGGACGCACTCGTGCAAAATTCACCACTGCGCGGCGTCATGCACAGAAGGACGCACTCGTGCACACCCAGCAGGCCCTCTGAAAGCACAAGTGCTCCCTAGGTGGTTTTGGTAATTGATGTCAACATATCTCTTGTCGGACTAACACTTTTATCTAGTATGTTTCAGATAAGTTCAACAATGGAGTGGCATGGACTAAAAGATGTGGGAACTCCTTCAAGATGCTAAGGACAAAGGATTGGCTCAAGCTTCAAGCTCAAGACTCTTCATTTTACATTTTAGTGATCCAAGATCACATTGAGTCTATAGGAAAAGCCAATACTATCAAGAAGGGATGAGGTGTTGCTTAATGAGTTTCTTGCTCCACAGTGCTTAGTGATATGCTCCAAAACCCTCAACTACTTTCCCACTTCCACACATATGTCCTAAACCTAAAGTCAAACTCAGCCCCACCGATTCTTTCTATCCGGCGCCACCGAGTTCAGATGTCATAGCCACTGCCACAAACCCTAGGCAAATCGGTCTCACCGATAGGGATCTCGGTCTCACCGAGATGGGATTGTAATCTCTCTGTGTATGTCCATTACCAAAATCGGTCTTACCGAGTTTGAGCAATCGGTACTACCGAGATTACAATGCAAACTTCCTGGTTGACTCATTACCAAAATCGGTCCCACCGAGTTTGAGTAATCGGTCCAACCGAGTTTGCCTGACCAACTCTCTGGTTAGCTAATTACCAAAATAGGTCTCACCGAGTTTGTGTAATCGGTCTCACCGAGATTACGTTATGCCCTAACCCTAACCATATCGGTCCTACTGAGTTGCATTTCGGTCCCACCGAAAATCCTAACGGTCACTAGATTTGCTGAATCGGTCTGACCGAGTTTCTCAATTCGGTCCCATTAAGTTTGGCAAGTTGTGTGTAACGGTTAGATTTTGTGTGGAGGCTATATATACCCCTCCACCTCCTCTTCATTCGTGGAGAGAGCCATCAGAACAAACCTACACTACCAGCATCCTAATTCTGAGAGAGAACTACCTACTCATGTGTTGAGGCCAAGATATTCCATTCCTACCATATGAATCTTGATCTCTAGCCTTCCCCAAGTTGCTTTCCACTCAAATCTTCTTTCCACCAGATCCAAATCCTATGAGAGAGAGTTGAGTGTTGGGGAGACTATCATTTGAAGCACAAGAGCAAGGAGTTCATCATCAACGCACCATTTGTTACTTCTTGGAGAGTGGTGTCTCCAAGATTGGCTAGGTGTCACTTGGGAGCCTCCGACAAGATTGTGGGGTTGAACCAAGGAGTTTGTAAGGGCAAGGAGATCGCCTACTTCATGAAGATCTACCGCTAGTGAGGCAAGTCCTTCGTGGGCGAAGGCCATGGTGGGATAGACAAGGTTGCTTCTTCGTGGACCCTTCGTAGGTGGAGCTCTCCGTGGACTCGCGCAACCGTTACCCTTCGTGGGTTGAAGTCCCCATCAACGTGGATGTACGATAGTACCACCTATCGGAACCACGACAATAACATCCGTGTCTCCAATTGCGTTTGAATCCTCCAAAACCCTTCCCTTTACATTCTTGCAAGTTGCATGCTTTACTTTCTGCTGCTCATATACTCTTTGCATGCTTGCTTGTTATGTATTGTGAATGTTAAACTTGTGCCTAAACTCCACTTGAACGTCAAAAGATTAAAAACTGCTACTTTGGTACTTAGTGTCTAATCACCCCCCTCCCCTCTAGACACCTCTTCTCAAGGTCCTACAAGTGGTATCAGAGCATTGGTCTCCATTGCCTTGGTTTAATCACCATTGGAGGAAGATGGATGAGTCTACTTTGGGGAGTCTTAGACATAGAGTGCCTATTCTTGATGGAGAGTATTTTCATGAGTGAAAAAATGAGATGCTTGTAATTTTCAATCAATATCATTTGAACAAGTACATTGCTAGCCCTTGTGCACCTCATGTTGATCCTATGCATCCTACCCTTGATCACTAGAGGCTTGCCTAGAAACTTGATTGGATGTTTGCCTACTCTTGAGTGTGCCTACACTATATGGAAATTTCTTGAGGAGCGCTTTCCAAATTATTCCTTGAAAAATCTAGATGAAATTCTCCATAAGTCTATTGCCTTGCGTAAGATGAATACTAGTGATCCTATGTTTGGTGATCGTCTATTTGAACTTACAAACCTTATGCGTGCCAAAGGAGATGTTGGAATTATTGGTGTTATTATTTCCAAAGCTATAAAAATTCATAAGCAAGATCATTGTCAAACTCACTCTAACAAATCACCCTCTCTAGGATTTGATCCACCACATGATGATGTTGAACATGGATACTATGATGAGGATGATGATAGTGACTTCGATATTGACTATGCAATGAGACACTTTGGTCTTATGGCAAATCTTCGGGGATATATGTCAGGAGGAAAGGAATGGGTTCTTGATAGTGGATGTACCGATCACATGACCGGAGATAAAGACATGTTTCGTGAGCTTGCTGAGAATGATAGTCCCCGAAAGTATGTCACTTTCGGTGACAACTCAAAGGGTAAGGTGGTTGGCCTCGGTAAGGTGGCCATATCACAGGATAGCTCCATACAAAATGTTATGCTCGTTGAATCTCTTGGTTACAACCTACTTTCAGTATCTAGACTTGCTGATTTCGGTTTCAATGTCCTATTTACTAAAGTAGATTCCCAAGTGTTTCGTCGAGACAATCATAAAATGGTCTTTACCGGCATACGTAGAGGTGATCTATACATTGTTGATTTCACTAAAAAGGCTCAACCTAAAACTTGCTTCATTGCTAAATCCCCAGAAGGTTGGTTATGGCATAGACGACTAGGTCATGTTGGTATGCGAAACCTTGACAAGCTTATTAAAGGGAATCATATCCTTGGTGTTAACGATGTCATATTTGATAAGGATAGACTTTGCAGTGCTTGTCAAGAGGTAAACAGGTTGGAGGAAGGCATCCCGTGAAGAACATCATGACCACAAGGAGGCCACTCGAGCTATTTCACATGGATCTTTTTGGTCCCAACTCTTACAAGAGTCTCGGTGGAAATTCTTTTGCTCTAGTTGTAGTTGATGATTTTTCAAGATTTACTTTGGTGTTCTTTCTCGATGATAAATCGTAGGTCCAAAAGATCTTCAAAAACTTCACTAGGAAGGCCCAAAATCAATTTGAAGTGAAGATCAAGAAGGTTCGCAGCGACAACAGAACGGAGTTCAAGAATGCAAATGTGGACACGTTTCTTGACAAAGAAGGGATTTCACACGAGTTCTCGGCTACGCACACACCTCAACAAAATGGAGTTGTTGAGAGGAAGAACCGGACGCTCATCGAAATGGCGAGAACGATGCTTGATGAGTACAAGACACCAAAGCACTTTTGGGCAGAAGCGGTTGAGACAGCTTGTCATGCAACAAATCGCTTGTATCTTCAGAAGCTACTCAGCAAGACGGCATACGAGCTCCTCACCGGTAACAAACCCCAAGTTGGATACTTTCGAGTATTCGGCTCAAAGTGCTACATTCTTGATAAGCATTGTCGTTCTAAATTTGCTCCTATGTCTCATGAAGGTTTCCTACTAGGTTATGGCTCAAACTCTCACACTTACCGTGTCTACAACAATTTCACCCGAAAGGTTGAAGATATGGTAGATGTGAAGTTTGATGAATCTAACGGCTCGCAAGTAGAGCAATTGCCAATTGATGTAGGAGACAAAGATCCTTCGGAAGCAATCCAAGACTTGTCTATTGGCAAGGTCCGTCCAACGGAGGTGAAGGAGAGTACCTCGTCCGTCCAAGTGGAAGCTTCTACTTCACGACAAGGTGAACCAAGAGTTGATACGGAAGCATCCACAAGTGGGACACACCAAGATGAAGAAAACGAGGAAGTGCATCAAGATGAACATCAACAACCTCCTTCTCCACCACGACAAGAGAACGACAACGCCAACAATGAAGAAGGACAAGAAGAAGAACAAGATGAAGAAGAAGTTCAACCAGGAACCAAGCAAAAGCTTTCACGAGTTCGAGCAAGAATTGCTAAAGACCATCCCGTTGAGCAAATCTACAATGATATTCAAACTGGGAGAATCACTCGCTCTAAAACTCGTTTAGCTAACTTTTGTGAAAACTATTCTTTCATCTCTAGCATTGAACCTATGAAGGTCGAAGAAGCATTGGAAGATCCGGATTGGATAAATGCTATGCATGAAGAGCTACACAACTTTGAGAGGAACCAAGTTTGGACATTGGTTGAGAAGCCCGACAACAACCACAACATCATCGGTACCAAATGGGTGTTTCGCAACAAGTAAGATGAAGATGGACAAGTAGTTCGCAACAAAGCACGTCTCGTCGCCCAAGGCTACACACAAGTCGAAGGTATGGACTATGGTGAGACTTATGCTCCCGTGGCTAGACTTGAGTCCATTCGCATCTTGCCTATGCTAATCACCATGATATCACCTTGTACCAAATGGACATTAAAAGTGCTTTTCTAAATGGTGAAATAGAGGAAGAAGTTTATGTTAAGCAACCTCCCAGCTTTGTCAATCCTAAGAAACCTAATCATGTTTACAAACTTCACAAAGCCCTTTATGGTCTTAAACAAGCTCCTAGAGCGTGGTATAAATGCTTGACCAAGTTCCTTATTGAAAAAGGCTTTGAAATTGGGAAAATTGACTCTACTCTTTTTACTAAAAGGGTTAATGGAGAACTATTTGTGTGCCAAATCTATGTTGATGATATTATATTCGGTTCAACTAACCCTCATTTTAGTGAAAAGTTTGGGAAGCTAATGTCGGAGAAGTTTGAGATGTCTATGATGAGTGAACTCAAATTCTTTCTTGGGTTGCAAATCAAGCAAACTAAGGAAGGTACTTTTGTTTCTCAAACTAAGTACACCAAGGACTTATTCAAGAAATTCAATATGCAAGAATGCAAAGGTATGACTACACCCATGCCTACTAGTGGACATCTTGACCTAACCAAAGATGGTGAACCGGTTGATCAAAAGGTTTATTGCTCTATGATTGGCTCATTGTTATATCTATGTGCTTCACGTCCCGATATCATGCTAAGTGTGTGCATGTGTGCATGATATCACGCTGCTCCTAAAGAATGTCATCTTACGGCCGTGAAAAGTATAGTGAGATACTTAATTCATACACCAATTTTTGGCATTTGGTATCCTAAGAGGGCCTCTTTCGATCTTGTTGGCTACTCCGACTCGGACTATGCCGGAGACAAGGTTGATAGAAAGTCCACTTCGGGTACTTGTCAATTTCTTGGTAGATCTCTTGTGTCTTGGTCCTCCAAGAAACAAAACTCGGTATCCTTATCCACCGCCGAAGCGGAATACATTGCCGCTGGTTCATGTTGTGCTCAATTACTTTGGATGACCCAAACTCTTAAAGACTATGGGATATATGTGAAACATGTTCCATTGCTTTGTGACAATGAAAGTGCTATCAAAATTGGTCATAATCCCGTGCAACATTCTCGAACTAAGCATATTGAAGTTCGTCATCATTTCATTCGAGATCATGTTGCTAAGGGTGACATTGATCTTCAGCATGTTTGCACCGAAAAGCAATTAGGGGATATATTCACTAAACCTCTTGATGAGAAAGTGTTTTGCAGGTTGAGAGGAGAATTGAACATCATTGATGCTTCAAACTTGGAGTAGAAACTCCATTGGATACATGCAAGACATGAGCTTATGACTAATCCTTGATATCTCTCTTATGATGAAAATCTTGTGTCTTGGATATATTTGTATCTTGCATGTTATCTAACCCATGTAGGTACTTGGATGAATCTAATTCCATGAGGTTGTAACCTACTCATATCTTGAACAATCTCTACATCACCAAGTCTCTACATTATGGTGGTTGAAGACAAGGAAGCACGGAACCATTCAAACATATCCTTTGACAAAGTCTATGTTGAGCTTCATGATTGTCATTTTTGGATACACAAGTGCTCTTCCTTGCAAGAACTAACCCATGTAGGTAGATGGACTCAAATTCCAAGTGGTGCTCCCGATGAGCTACATCAACCTTGAGCAACCCACACAAGTTCAACTACATGGACATCACCACCAACCAAGGTATGTTATTCCATCTTAGAGAAGCTTTACTCCAAGTCATGAGCTAAAGTAACTCGACAAGATGTGAATACATCAAGATGCTTAAATGAAAAATGGCAACCCCATTTTGAGCTTAAACGATGAGTATGACCTATGATCAATTGATCTCACTTGACTCCTAAGTCAATATACTCTAACATAGGTGACTTTGTCGCCGACCATCTCTAGATGAAGTTCTCTTGTGTTCTTCTCTGTGTTTTTGCATTTGTCTCATGCATATTTGTTTCCCCTTTCAAAAAAAATGTTTGCTCTGCATTTTCTGCATCCAATTCTTTGCATATCATTCAGTAAATTCCTTGCAAATCTTTGTGAGATCCTACTAGTCTAGTGAGCTGAGGTGACAAGTGTTTTCTCTGCGATGCACTCAATTTCACCGATTTGTTGTTTTCGATCCAACCGAATCCTTTCGGTACAACCGAAGCATACCACTCGGTGCCAGCGATTTCACAACAAGAAAAACAGTTTGCCACTTATTCTGTGTTTCTTCTGATCCAACTCCACTCAATGAATCTTGTCCTCTACAAGCATCACATTTTTATCAGTGCTTTGTGTTGTGACTCAAGGATCAAACCCTTCTTGGAAATTGATGTCGAAGGGGGAGAGAGAGATCACATCAAAGCTTATCACTTAGAGAGATCACATCAGAGAGGGATAGTATCACCTCCTCAAGGGAGAAAGAGATCTCCAGGGGGAGAGAATACTCAAGTAGAAAGTATTTCTCAAGGATCCCAGATGCTTGGTGTTCAAGAGGAGAGATGCCACATGTCTTATTGAGGGGGAAAAACATGTTCATATGTGCTTATTTGCATTAGCTTGCCTTAGCTCTGTTCATTTATATCTTTCAGCTCTAATTTTCTGTTCCCTATCTTCTCCCAGTATCCTATGCTAGATTCAGGGGGAGCAAGACATCTAAGGGAAAGAAATAATTTAAATTCATTGCATATCTTTACTCTTGGGGACATGTCTAATCCAATGTGGTACTTAGTACTCACTCTCTACATGTCATCCCAGTCTTGGTATTCTTGTGGTTTCTTCTATTTGCTCTGGCTAGTAGATGTACATGTGTTATCTAACCTTGTTTATGCAGGTTCATTCCATCCTAAGCCAACTCAAGACTACAAGGTAAGTGTATGCATCACAATCATGTGTATGAGGAATTCTTGTTGATGTACATACTGTTTGCAAGAAGGATTATGAGCATGAAGGTATTTTCTTTAATATTCTTTGCTCTGATGCATATGGACAAGATACATGTAACACATTGCCTACTCTATCATGGTTATGCTCTCACATGTTTTTCTTTCATATTCACATGATTGCATACATGTAGGGGGAGCCTATGCTTGTACATGTCTTTCTAAAGCTTTACTTGCTACTCTTTATATCGTTATCTAAAGCTGTGATGTATGTTGTCATCAATTACCAAAAAGGGGGAGATTGAAAGCACAAGTGCTCCCTAGGTGGTTTTGGTAATTGATGTCAACATATCTCTTATTGGACTAACACTTTTATCTAGTATGTTTCAGATAAGTTCAACAATGGA
Source organism: Triticum aestivum (assembly GCF_018294505.1). NCBI lineage: Eukaryota > Viridiplantae > Streptophyta > Magnoliopsida > Poales > Poaceae > Triticum > Triticum aestivum. The sequence continues at coordinate 506,289,705 of NC_057804.1, forward strand.
GTGGCATGGACTAAAAGATGTGGGAACTCCTTCAAGATGCTAAGGACAAAGGATTGGCTCAAGCTTCAAGCTCAAGACTCTTCATTTTACATTTTAGTGATCCAAGATCACATTGAGTCTATAGGAAAAGCCAATACTATCAAGAAGGGATGAGGTGTTGCTTAATGAGTTTCTTGCTCCATAGTGCTTAGTGATATGCTCCAAAACCCTCAACTACTTTCCCACTTCCACACATATGTCCTAAACCTAAAGTCAAACTCGGCTCCACTGATTCTTTCTATCCGGCGCCACCGAGTTCAGATGTCATGTATCGTAGACTCGAATTGAATAAGTTGATACCTACTAAAATCTCTTTGCAAATGGCTGATAGATCAACTGCAATACCCATCAGTATTTGTGAGGATGTGCCTGTTGTGGTTGCAAATGTTACTATCTTGACGGACTTTGTTATTCTTGATATCCCCGAGGACGACAGTATGTCAATCATCCTTGGTAGACCTTTTTTGAATACTGCATGGGCTGTTACTGATTGCAACAAAGGCAATGTCACTTTTCATGTTAATGGGAATGAGCATATGGTACACTTCCCGAAGAAACAACCTCAAGTTCATAGTATCAATTCTATTGGAAAAATTTCAACCATTACTATTGGAGATTTTGAGTTTCCTCTTCCTACTATCAAAAATAAATATGATATTCTTATTGTTGGGGACATGCATATCCCCGTTGAAGTAACCTAGTGTTATTCAAAAATTCTCTGGTTCCATGTCTTTCGGAAGAAGTTTGTTAATAAGACTTGATCAACCTTGTTAATGATTCCTTTTGATGAGCATGAGATGGATGAATTTAGAAAGCACAACTTTCTGTACCTATCTTTTACTATCTATTATTTAGATTAAATAAAGCAAAAATAGTATTTCCTGCATGTTTTCCACATTATCCATGCAATAAAAAAATGTCCCAAAAATAAAAGTTCTCCAAATGCCCTGAAAATATAGTATGATTTTTTATAGAATATTTGAGAATTTCTGGCACTGAACATGCACCAAGGGATGCACTAGTGGACCACAAGGGTGGAGGGCGCGCCCTACCCCCGTGGGTGCGCCCCTTGCCTTGTGGGTCCCACGTGGGCCCCCTCTACTTATTCCAGTACCCATCCACTTCGTCTTCCTCCCGAAAAAATCATCCCATAGCTCAAACCCATGTTCTTGCTCATTTTGCTGCCATTTTCGATCTCCTTGCTCAAAGCTCCATTTGTTCTTCGGTATGTGACTCCTCCAATGGTCCAATTAGTTTTGTTCTAGTGCTTTAATTATTACAAATTTGTGTTGCTGTGGTGACCTTGTTCTTGAGCTTGCATGTCAAATTTATATGGTCCAAAGTAGTTTTGATGCATGATATAGCCTCTAGACACTTGTAGGAGTAGTTGCTATCAATCTTGTTGAGTTTGGTTCACTTTTATTTATAGTCACTAAAAATTTCAGAATTTTTCAGAGGGAGAAAATGATGAGGAGACTGTTGAGAGGCTCCTCGAGCCGGGGTTCAAAGGAAAAAGAAAATAAAGAAAAGGAGAAGCCCAAGTATAACCTTCCTCACACCGCGGAGGTTCGGCCGTGTGAATGGCCATGTGATGCATTCTTGGAGGCGACCGGAATTTATGAGGATTTCTATTATTTGGCTGGGAATGCAGGCATCACTAACTTTCTCCATGATAAGTGTGATCAGTACCTCCTACTCACTAATACTTTCATGCAAAATTTTCAGTTTCATGCTAGGAGATCACCACCCACGGTAGAATTTTATTTATATGATGAGCATAAGGAGATGACGCTTTATGAATTTTGTGAGGTTTGCAAATTACCTTATGAGGGCAGCGTCAATGAGCCATGTCCTAGAGATGTGGAAGATTTTATTGATGAAGCTACCATAGGGGAAAGGAGAAAGGCGTCGGAAGCGAGAGTGTCTAGTTTACATTTTTCCAGTTTTGCGCTACTACTCATTGTTTGCTGGGTGATGTTTAATTGGTCGCGGGGACAGTGGAGGCCTTAGTGGTCCCGACCTTGCCATTTTGCGCCATGCTTTACTTCGTGATAAAACTTTTAGTTTGGGCGCTATGGTTCCTAGACGGTTGAGTTTAAACCATACAAAGGGTCCTATCTTTGTAGGTGTCTATGCTTCCCGCCTTGCTAAACACTTCGAGATACCCATTAGGCACTATGAAAAAGGGGAGAAGCTGCTGCCCACTATATACTTAGATTATGAGAGTATGATAGCACATGATTTTATCAAGAAAGACGATGACAAGAGAATCATCTATAACCTGGTATTCAGCCACAAGACTTGTCAGATTATTACCTTGCCTGCACCTACTTTGTTTGATATTCATTCAGGCAGGTACATCATCATGCCCGTGGACATTTATGCATTCCGGGAGGGGACACAATCCACAGTTCCTGAGCCAGAGCCATCACCTGATCCGTATCAAGAGTTTATTTATCAGTGGGAGCCATAGGAGCTCGCTAACTAGTGGAACCCCCCAGGATCCTCCTCAGTACACCGGAGAGGTCTACTTTGATCCATGGGCCTAGATCAACTTAGGCCAAAAGCCTAAACTTGGGGGAGTACGTATTTCTCACCGACATTACATTAATGTTCACACACTCATTCCAGTTGTCAGTGTTCATACTTTTTAATTGTATTATCCATGTTAGGTTATTTCTTTTTTCCGCTTTCTTCTTGTGTGTTTGAAAAACTTTAAGAAAATCCAAAAAATTAGTTGTAGTTTCTGTTAAGTTCCCTTTCCATGTTTATTTAGTTGTAGTATTATGTCACAGCCCTAGAATACTTGAGTGAAATAGTTGCATCTGCATCCCTGCATCATGTCTAAATTCAAAAGAATTTGAATTGGGGATGTTCAAACCCTAGCACCTAATGAATTCAACTAGGCTCAACTAAAAATATTTTCAATAAACCCAAAATGCTCCTTAGAAAAGTTCGTGATTTTTGATAAAGGTGAAAACCTCTGCCAAAGATTATGCACATAATTCTAGGACATTTTTGGATTTTTGAATTAAATCTTAGTGTATTTGAATTTGAGCATTTACTTGCTATAACTATTTTAAATGCACAAATAATTCTGAAACTATATGTGGGCCACTGAAATAATTCAGAAAGTGTCCACAAATTATTTCAGGATTTTTCAAAATGCTTTAGTATTTTATTAAAGCCAAAACAGATTGCAGAAATAGAAAATAGAGTTTAATAAAAATAAGAGGGAGAGAGAGAGGAACTTACCACGCAAAGCCCACCTGGTCTGGCACTGTAGCAGCCCAACTGGGCAAAGCTAGCCCAGCCCACCAGGGGCTCCTCCCTGTCGTCTTCCACCTCCTGCCAGTGGGCAGGAGGTGTGTGGCCGTCGTGCCCGCACACGTGCCACGCCACCTCCTGCTTCCCGCCGCTACCCCGACGCGCCTACGAGCGCCGCCGTTGCCGTAGTCGTGTCCACAGCCATCCCCGAGCCTCTCCGATGCGCCCCTGAGCTCCGTCGTGCCGCCCTCGTCCTCTCCATCGTCTCACGCGACGGGAAGAGCCCCTACGCGTCGTCCCCGACCTCTTCTTCATTGTCGGCCACTGAAGCTCGCCGGTGTGGACTCACGAGCTCCAGACCCTCCCCGGCCTCACCGTCGATCCTGCTGGATTCACCATGATCCCCTTCCCTATTCCCCTCTCTCCCCGCGCTCGTCCGTGTCCTCTAACCATCGTGGCCATCGAAGCCGATTGCTCCTTGCTGCCGGCCATGTCGCCACCGCGGCTACGGCCCTCCAAGCATGCGTTCAAGCTCAGCACTGAACTCACTGCGCCCCCATGAGTCCAACGCGCCCACCCGCGCCTCCTGCCATGCCCCGCACCGTCGATTCGTTCGACGCCCGAACGCCGGCCGCTGCACTTGCCATCACCGCCGTAGTTCTGGGCCATCTTCGGCGAAGCTGAGAGCACCACTCGACGCGTGCGATCTCCAGCTACTCGTAGATGGGCTCTGCCGTTGTTTTGGTCACTGGAGGGAGATTTCCAAGCCTCGCCGCCGTGTCTGGCCTCGCAGGCGTCAAGTCGCCGGCAGGTTTGACCCGAGTTAGCCAGGGTTTGACCCCCCCTCGGTCATTAACATGTGGACCCCAGCCCTACTAACTTTGGGTTAAGTTTATAACTAAACTTAATTAACCCACTAACTCACTAACTAGTGGCCCCAGGCCCCACTGACAGTTTAGATAGGACTAACTCAACGCTAATTAACCCTGTTACTTAGTGTTAACACTGACCAGTGGGACCCACTGGTCAGGTTTGACCTGGACCGGCTCCTGCTGACTTGCTGATGTCACACGGATGTCATGCTGACGTTGTTGACCAAATGACATCATTCTGATGTCAGGCTGACCCAGTAATCCTTTTCTGGGTTTTAAATAAATCTATTTGATTTGTTTATTTTTAGAAAATGTCCAAAACTTCAAAAATTCATAGAAAATAATCTATAAGTCAGAATGAAATAAGTTATATATGAAAAATTATCAGAAAAATCCAAAGAATCTGTTTATGGCATTCTCATGCATGTTAGAGCAACTTATGTCCTCTGTTTAGGACAATTCAATTAAATGTCATTTGAGAAAGCACATATGGAGTTTGAATTTGAATCTTAGATTCAAACCAACTCCATTTAACCTACTGCTAGTTGCATTAGCTCAAACCACAGCATATTGCCATGTCATGATCATGCATCATATTGTGCATTGCATTGATTGTGTTTCTTCTTTGTTTGTAAGTGCTTGTCCCCTCTCAGTAGACGTGTACTGACGATGTGATTGATGACACCGATGAAGAACTATACTATCTTCATAAGTGCCAGGCAAGCAAAACCCCCTTGTTCATTCCGATACAATCCTACTCTCTCGCTCCTGCTCTCTTTTACTACATTAGGACAACAACGATTCATCTGTTACTTGCTGCGGTAGCTGAACCCCTTTATCCTCTGCATGACCTGTCATTGCCACAGTAAATAGATGAAACCCACTAGCATGAGTAGGAGTTGTTTGAGCCCTGTTGTGCCTACTCATTCATGCTTGTTTGTCATGCCTGCTACTGCTTAGAGTTGAGTCAGGTCTGATTCATCGGGGATGAATCATATATGTGTGAACATGTCCTACTGTGTGTGAGCTAAGTGTGTGAACACGATTTGGTAAAGGTAGCGGTGAGAGACCATGTAGGAGTACATGGTGGGTTGTCTCATTGAAGCCGTCCTTAGGAACTGAGTTCTGTGTTTGTGATCCACGAAATAGCTACTACCATGCATTGGGCCCTGAAATATGACCCCGCTCGACTTCTTAACCACCCTCGTCCTCTGTCCAGGAGTTGCAAGTAGTTTCTTGTGTTTGTAGTATGCTGGAGGCCATGCACAGCGCTGAACGGAGGGGTGGGCTGTGATGCGGTTGGCACGTGGCCGGGTATGCCGGGCGCCCGTTTGGTGTCTCGGAACCCTGTACACATCATTCGGGGCCATTTGTAGAAACCTCGGCCGGACTCCCTGCGGATGGAACCTGAATAGGCGATAAACCTGGACTAGAGACTTGAGTGTTTAGGTAGGCCATGGTCTACACCCACGTAGGCTTTCACTTGAAGTCTGCCGAGCACATGTCGTGTGCAGACGCTAAGTGGTGGAAACATGTATGAAGAAGTAGACCCTTGCAGGGTTAACATCATCTATTCGAATAGCCATGTCCGTGGTAAAGGACTTCTGGGTTGCCTATAATAGTTCATAGACAAGTGAAAGTGGATACTCTAAAATACGCAAGATAAGCGTGAGTGCTATGGATGGTGTTCTCGTAGGGAGACGGGAGCGGATCCATAGTGGTGTATTGATATGGTGAATATGTGGACTCGTGTGCGCCACCTCGAAAGAGTTACTTGCAGTCGTAGTTCAGGATAGCCACCGAGTCAAAGCTGGCTTGCTGCAGTTAAACCCCACCTTCCCATTTGTTGAAAATGATTCATATGTAGTTAGTTCTGATGTAAGTCTTGCTGGGTACATTTGTACTCACGTTTGCCTATTTTATGTTTTGCAGAGAGACTTTAGTCTCACTAGTAGTCCCGCGTGGACTTTGATGTTTAGCTTGTTACCTCAGCTACGATCTTGAGCCCTCGGCAGGATCAGGTAGTTAGTCAGGCTTCTCAGCCTTTTTCATTTGTAGTTGTCTGTACTCAGACATGTTAAGCTTCCGCATGTGCTTTGACTTGTATGCTCTGAATGTTGGGTCGTGAGACCCATGTTTGTAATATCTCGCTCCTCGGAGCCTATTGAATAAATACTTGAGTTGTAGAGTCAAGTTGTGATGCCATGTTGTATTTGCACATATCGAGCATATTGTGTGTATGTTATTGAAATGCTTGGTATGTGTGGGATCTGACTATCTAGTTGTTTATCCTTGGTAGCCTCTCTTACCGGGAAATGTCTCCTAGTGCTTCCACTGAGCCTTGGTAGCTTGCTACTGCTCCGGAACACGTAGGTTGGCCGGCATGTGTCCTTCTTCATTCCTGTGTCTATCCCTTCGGGGAAATGTCATGCGGTGTCTACCGGAGTCCTGCTAGCCCAGTTGCTACAGCCCGGATTCACTCGCTGATGACCGACACGTTCGTTGCTGGGTCATGTATGCATGTCCCTGTAAGTTAGTGCCACTTTGGGTTCATGACTAGCCATGTCAGCCCGGGCTCCTTGTCATATGGATGCTAGCGACACTATCATATACGTGTGCCAAAAGGCACAAACAATCCCGGGCAAGGTAAGGCGACACCCGTGGGAATACCATGCGTGAGGCCGCAAAGTGATATGAGGTGTTACATGCTAGATCGGTGTGCCTTGAGTCGGGGTCCTGACAGCTTTGGTATCAGAGCCTGACTGCGTGTAGGATTACCAAGCCAAACTGGTCGAAGTTGAGTCTAGAAATTCTTTAGTTATATAAGGGAATTGATTGTGGGATGGAACGTAAGGCTCTTTTTACTCCTTATACCTTATGCCCTTCTGATCCGAGTCATCCTATCTTTCCTACGGGGTTAAGGAACTAGGCTCTCTCTTCTTTCTATCAGGATCACGAGTTACTAATCCATAGAATTATAGGATTGATGGTTCTAAGCTTCAGTTCGGTTCCTACTGTCTCCATGTATTCATAGTTGATCTCAGAACCTCGATATTATGATGATCGAGTGGTTATGCCACCATTTTGTAGCATGTCTCAAATATTTTTGAGCATTTACAACCGTTATGCCGTCCGAGTCATCACAGGTTTCTACACAGTCTGATACATTTGCAAAATCCTTTCCCTCTGGTTTCGATGCTCCTTTAGGCCAGGTTAATCACACTAACTGCTGAGTTGAGGTACTCTTTTGCCTCGACGTATATTGTGGAGTTATTATTATGACCCTAGGTGTCTAGAGTACCATCTAGTAATCTAGCCATATTTTGTGTTCCCAGTGTGATGATTCTGGCCATCATTCTCGAAAGCATCCTGTGATGCCATTTTAGTAGTAGGTATTCTACTCCTGGGTTTTTAAGCCCAAGATTCACCCTACTTCATGTTGATAGTGTTTGCTAGTTCCTTTAGGTTATTAGTAACCTTTGCGATAGTCCTCAAGGTTCGTGGTATAACCTTCTTCCAAATACCATGAACTACTTATGGTAGAAGTTCCTTGCCGATCCGAAAGATCACAATCAGAGTGCTCTTGACGAGTTCTAGATTCTAAGATGTGACTCTGTCAGTCCTACCTTCTTCGCATGGGTTATCCGAAAGAAATATGTTGAGCTTTGCTCGACATACTAATCCATGCATCCAGAGCTTAGAAAATCGTATGTTCCTTTGAGTTGTCCCTCTTTAGTTGTCTTTTGACCTTCGTCTATCAATTGATAATCAAGGGTATGCGTGCATTCTTTCATTGATGCCTATTACTCTTGTGGTCCGTCAAGCCATTCTATCTCGGAATGACTAGGAGAAACAAACTCCAGTACTTGTCCATTTCTAGGATTGGGTCAAAGCAGTCATACTTCGCAGATCAAATTGCTAATCCAGTTTTTGCTCTGTTCTACCTTGGAGTATTACCATCTTTGTATTAAGAATATCATGGGAATTGCACACCATCCTATGAACTCTTGATACAGTGATACTTCTTGCCATCATTATTCATTCCTCGGTTCCATGTTATTGTAACCGGAACACCGACAAGTGAATCATGATGTGTGAAATCTATACTCCTAGCAACTCTGTTTCTTGGTAGTTAAATGGACAATAACCTCATTCTTAGCGTGTTGATTATTGGATCATCGCCCTAAGGTTGATCGTGCTACCTAGTCCTTATTTTCGGTGCACCTTTCGATCAATGAGTTAGGGCTATGCCAATCCCTTGGTTATTTGATCATATCGTCTTGCCTGAGAAGCAAGATTGTTCTCGAGCTTAGTAACATACCGGTGGTTTGTGATTTTCGGAAAATCTTCTTGGAGGTAGCACCAGGTTGTCACCTGACTATTATGTTGAGCTTGTGATCAAGTTGGTTCCTTGTAACCACCCCTCCTTCAAGATTCTATGTTGGATACCCCTGAGCTAGTTGGTTAAGCTGAATGACAACTTGGAGAGTTGGAATATAAAAGCTTTGTCTGACTTAGTTCATTCCAAAGGGATATCTCTTTGTATATGTGTGTTGAAGAAACATGATATCTTCATCGATTGATCTCTGTGACCAATTGTGGGACCTATTGTCTTGCCAAAACTTTGATTTGAGTGTGGGCTATTCTCAAATCAAATCAGAACCAATGATGTTCGTAATGTTGTCTTACTTGTGGTTGATCCCTCGAGCATACACCATTATATCTTTTGGTCTGACCAATGCTATCACCTTGCTCACATAATCGTGGTATTCCATCCATATGGAAACCTGGATGAATTGTTTTTAGCCCATCAGCAGCATTTTGTCCTATCCATGATTCGTGTTGAACATCTAGCTAGTGTTGGAAACTTCTGTAAGCATTATCTTCGTGTTCCGTTCATGAGGTATTGTTCGGACGAAAGAAGTGACTTCCTCTAATTCACGTGCACTTGGTGTAAGTCGCCGCCGTGGATCCGAGAAAGATTGTATTTATCTCTTTGGAATCATCCCAATTCAGTCATGCATGTGCAAAGTATACTATGGTTTGGTAGATTAATTACCTCCACTCCATATGTATTCCGTAGCACACCAAGCCACTGATTGATTTGTTCAAGGAGAAGAAGCTCCTTCTTAAGAGTATACCTTATGCAAGGACTTCGATATCCTCGATGATGGTTCCCCACCGGAACTCGGTGGTGTTTTATTCTAAGACTACCATGGGATCTTGTTTGTCTGGGACAACGTGTTCACATGTTTGTAGCAGAACCATCTCATGTTTTGGAGCTTGCTATCGTAGTCCATTTCCTAAGAATCTCGCAACGCCATCTCGTCGACTTGTGTTGCAAACTTTCGTTTTCCTCTCTAGACTCGATGGATCTGGATTAATCTGACACCAACCAGATTTGAATCTCAGGCAGATATGATGGTTGGAACATTTCCCAAGAACTATAATATTGGTCTTCTGAACCATTAAGTGGATGTCATGGCCAACACACTTATCCGGGAGATCTATTAATGTAGTCTCTTGATTCAGCAATTTGGCCATTCGTCCATGAGGAGTTGGTATGACTTAGTCTATAAGTTGTTCCTCATGGGTTCTTTGTGCTCCCGAAGTCTAACCTTCACTTGATGGCCATGTTGAGCTTTTAAGCATGACAGTGGTAGCTAGAACATCAAGAACATTAGAAGCGGAGTGCTAAATGTCTCTCGGTCGATCATCCAGATTTCATTCCCTTGGCCTCGCTAAGGTGAAATATGAGAAAGTGTTGTCTTCCTTTGCATCTGCATTGTCCATCACTATTCATCATGGTAGTAAGATGTGTTGCCAGGATCCTCGGCACGGATGTTGGTAAGACCTTGATGAGTATGGAAATGCTCAAGTTCTTGAGAGCACACTCAGTCACTAGGTTATATCCTCGGTATCAATTGGGATGTGCCTCCCGTTTGCCGAGTTGTTCTATAACCATAGTTTCCTTTTCGATCTGAGTATACCGTTTCTTTGAGCTCCTTCACATGATCGTTCGTGATTGCCTTAGGCTGGTATAAAGAGTTTTAGTGATCTTTGTATCAAAAGTAATTCTTTTTGCCACATAAGGGAATAATTCTACGAGTCACCTTCCTCAAGGTGCCCCATAAAGGAGTCATGTCAATTATTTCATCACTATCTTGAAACCATTCACCATCCTACCTAAGCATGGAATTGTTGCCTACCAATCTGAACCTTTGTCATCTATCTCTTCCCATTGTTCCTGACGTGTTTTCTGTCTCAGCTCGAGAGATGTTCTTCCATCTCAATCCATGAGTTGATCCTGAGTTGCTCGATCTTCGAGGAGATCGATTCCTATAGAGTCTTCTTTTGTTGCTATAGTGTGGGCATGAATCTCGAAAGCAAAGATGTCAAGATCAAGATGATGCAATGAATCAACATCTTCGAGAAGAGCAATTGGATCATGAAGATTGTGATAGTTTTTGTTCCCTCTGTCTTCGTACCTCACATCTTGAATCTCGGGACGAGATTCTTGTTTAGTGGGGGTGAGTTGTCACATCCCTAGAATACCCGAGTAAAATAGTTGCATCTGCATCCCTGCATCATGTCTAAATTCAAAAGAATTTGAATTGGGGATGTTCAAACCCTAGCACCTAATGAATTCAACTAGGTTCAACTAAAAATATTTTCAATAAACCCAAAATGCTCCTTAGAAAACTTCATGATTTTTGATAAAGGTGAAAACCTCTGCCAAAAATTATGCACATAATTCTAGGACATTTCTGGATTTTTGAATTAAATCTTAGTGTATTTGAATTTGAGCATTTACTTGCTATAACTATTTTAAATGCACAAATAATTCTGAAACTATATGTGGGCCACTGAAATAATTCAGAAAGTGTCCACAAATTATTTCAGGATTTTTCAAAATGCTTTAGTATTTTATTAAAGCCAAAACAGATTGCAGAAAATAGAAAATAGAGTTCAATAAAAATAAGAGAGAGAGAGAGAGAGGAACTTACCAGGCAAAGCCCACCTAGCTTGGCACTGTAGCAGCCCAACTAGGCAAAGCCAGCCCAGCCCACCAGGGGCTCCTCGCTGTCGTCTTCCATCTCCTGCCAGTGGGCAGGAGGGCGTGTGGCCGCCGTGCGCGCACATGCGCCGCGCCACCTCCTGCTTCCCGCAGCTACCCCGACGCGCCTACGAGCGCCACGCACACCCCTAACCCCCCTCTCACTCTCTCTCGAGCTCTTCCGCCTCCTCTGCTCTCTCTCCCTCTCGCCACCGAACGTGCCGACCGCCGTCGTCGCCATAGTCGTGTCCACAGCCATCCCCGAGCCTCTCTGACGCGCCCCTGAGCTCCGCTGTGCCGCCCTCGTCCTCTCCATCGTCTCACGTGACCGGAAGAGCCCCGACGCGTCGTCCCCGACCTCTTCTTCATCGTCAGCCACTGAAGCTCACCGGCGTGGATTCGCGAGCTCCAGACCCTCCCCGGCCTCGCCGTCGACCCTGCTGGATTCGCTATGAGCCCCTTCCCTTTTCCCTCTCTCCCCGCGCTCGTCCGCGTCCTCTAACCATCAGGGCCATCAAAGCTGATTGCTCCTTGTCGCCAGCCATGTCGCCACCGCGTCTACGGCCCTCCAAGCACATGTTCAAGCTCACCACTGAACTCACTGAACCCCCACGAGTCCAACGTGCCCACCCGTGGCTCCAGCCATGCCCCGAACCATCTATTTGTTCGATGCTCGAACGCCGGCCGCCGCACTTGCCATCACCGACGTTGTTCTGGGCCATCTCCGGCAAAGCTGAGAGCACCACTCGACGCGCGCGAGCTCCAGCTACTCGTAGATTGGCTCTACCGTTGTTTTGGTCACTGGAGGGAGATTTTCGAGCCTTGCCGCCGTGTCTAGCCTCGCCGGCGTCGAGTCGCCGGCAGGTTTGACCCGAGTTGGCCAGGGTTTGACCCCCCTCGTTCATTAACATGTGGGCCCCAGCCCTACTAACTTTGGGTTAAGTTTATAACTAAACTTAATTAACCCACTGACTCACTGACTAGTGGCCCCAGGCCCCACTGACAGTTTAGATAGGATTAACTCAACGCTAATTAACCATGTTACTTAGTGTTGACACTGACCAGTGGGACCCACTGGTCAGGTTTGACCTGGACCGGCTCCTGTTGACTTGCTGATGTCACACGGATGTCATGCTGACGTTGTTGACCTGATGACGTCATTTAGACGTCAGGCTGACCCAGTAATGTTTTTCTGGATTTTAAATAAATCTATTTGATTTATTTATTTTCAGAAAATGTCCAAAACTTCACAAATTCATAGAAAATAATCTATAGGTCATAATGAAATAAGTTATATATGAAAAATTATCAGAAAAATCCAAAGAATCTGTTTATGGCATTCTCATGCATGTTAGAGCAACTTATGTCCTCTGTTTAGGACAATTCAATTAAATGTCATTTGAGAAAGCACATATGGAGTTTGAATTTGAATCTTAGATTCAAACAAACTCCATTTAACCTGCTACTAGTTGCATTAGCTCAAACCACAGCATATTGCCATGTCATGATCATGCATCATATTGTGCATTGCATTGATTGTATTTCTTCTTTGTTTGTCGGTGCTTGTCCCCTCTCAGTAGACGTGTACCGGCGATCTGATCGATGACACCGATGAAGAACTATACTATCTTCAGAAGTGCCAGGCAAGCAAAACCCCCTTGTTCATTTCGATACAATCCTACTCTCTCGCTCCTGCTCTCTTTTACTGCATTAGGATAACAACGATTCATCTGTTACTTGCTGCGGTAGCTGAACCCCTTTATCCTCTACATGACCTATCATTGCCACAGTAAATAGATGAAACCCACTAGCATGAGTAGGAGTTGTTTGAGCCCTGTTGTGCCCACTCATTCATGCTTGTTTATCATGCCTGCTACTGCTTAGAGTTGAGTCAGGTCTGATTCATCGGGGATGAATCGAAGGTGTGTGAACATGTCCTACTGTGTGTGAGCTAAGTGTGTGAACACGATTTGGTAAAGGTAGCGGTGAGAGGCCATGTAGGAGTACATGGTGGGTTGTCTCATTGAAGCCGTCCTCAGGAACTGAGTTCTGTGTTTTTGATCCATGAAACAGCTACTACCATGTGTTGGGCCCTGAAATATTACCCCACTCGACTTCTTAACCACCCTCGTCCTCTGTCCAGGAGTTGCAAGTAGTTTCTGGAGTTTGTAGTATGCTGGAGGCCGTGCACAGCGCTGACCGGAGGGGTGGGCTGTGATGCGGTAGGCACATGGCCGGGTATGTCGGGCGCCCGTTTGGTGTCGCGGAACCCTGTACACATCGTTCGGGGCCGTATGTGGAAACCTCGGCCGGACTCCCTGCGGATGGAACCTGAATAGGCGATAAACCTATACTAGAGACTTGAGTGTTTAGGTACGTCGTGGTCTACACCCACGTCATCTTTCGCTTGAAGTCTGCCGAGCACATGTCGTGTGCAGACGCTAAGTGGTGGAAACATGTATGAAGAAGTACACCCCTGCAGGGTTAACATCATCTATTCGAATAGTCGTGTCCACGGTAAAGGACTTCTAGGTTGCCTATAACAGTTCATAGACAAGTGAAAGTGGATACTCTAAAATACGCAAGATAAGTGTGAGTGCTATGGATGGCGTTCTCGTAGGGAGATGGGTGTGGATCCATAGTGGTGTATTGATATGGTGAATATGTGGACTCATGTACGCCACCTCTAAAGAGTTACTTGCAGTCGTAGTTCAGGATAGCCACCGAGTCAGAGCTGGCTTGCTGCAGTTAAACCCCACCTTCCCATTTGTTGATAATGATGCATATGTAGTTAGTTCTAATGTAAGTCTTGCTGGGTACATTTGTACTCATGTTTGCCTATTTTATGTTTTGCAGAGAGACTTTATTCTCACTAGTAGTCCCACTTGGACTTCGGCGTTTAGCTTGTTACCTCAGCTACGATCTTGAGCCCTCTGTAGGATCTGGTAGTTAGTCAGGCTTCTCAGCGTTTTTCATTTTTAGTTGTCTGTACTCAGACATGTTAAGCTTCCGCGTGTGCTTTGACTTGTATGCTCTGAATGTTGGGTCATGAGACCCATGTTTGTAATATCTCGCTCCTCAGAGCCTATTGAATAAATACTTGAGTTGTAGAGTCAAGTTGTGATGCCATGTTGTATTTGCACATATCGAGCATATTGTGTGTATGTTATTGAAATGCTTGGTATGCGTGGGACCTGACTATCTAGTTGTTTATCCTTGGTAGCCTCTCTTACCGGGAAATGTCTCCTAGTGCTTCCACTGAGCCTTGGTAGCTTGCTACTGCTACACTTAGGTTGGCAGGCATGTGTCCTTCTTCGTTCCTGTGTCTATCCCTTCGGCGAAATGTCACGCGGTGTCTACCGGAGTCCTGCTAGCCCAGTTACTACAGCCCGGATTCACTCGCTGATGACCGACACGTTCGTTGTTGGGTCATGTATGCCTGTCCCTGTAAGTCAGTGCCACTTTGGGTTCACGACTAGCCATGTCAGCCCGGGCTCCTTGTCATATGGATGCTAGCGACGCTATCATATACGTGTGCCAAAAGGCACAAACGGTCCCGGGCAAGGTAAGGCGACACCTGTGGGAATACCGTGCGTGAGGCCGCAAAGTGATATGAGGTGTTACATGCTAGATCGGTGTGCCTTGAGTCGGGGTCCTGACATATTAAAAGAAAACCCAAAAATATTTCTCATTCTTCTTTTACTTGTTGGGAGCTTTCCCGTGTAAATAGTTTTTCTCGTTCTTGTTTTACTTTCTTCAAAAAAACAAAAACTCCAAAAACATTTCAGTGTGTTTCTCTAAAATTCTTTTCTTTTATTTGGGGGTCAAGAGGAGAGGACCACGATGAAAATGTTGAGTGGCTCTCGTATGCATTATTGTTGATCTAACAAGGACCCCATATTACCTTGTCTTCTTCTTTGAATAAATATTGTAGATTCCAGCTTAGTCCAATGCACGTGCACTATTATTATTATCCACACCGTTCGGTCGTGCAAGTGAAAGGAAATAATGACGATATATGATGAAATGATTGAGATGAGGAAAAGCTGGCATGAACTCGACCTATCTTGTTTTTGTAAATATGATTAGTTCATCATTCCTGATTCAGTCTATTGTGAATGAAACATGTTTGCAATGACAATTAGAGGTTATAGTTACTCATGCCGTGCTTAATTAGCTAGGAGTTTATAATGGTTTACCTTGGGTGCCAACATGCAAATTAAAATGGTTGTGATGTGGTATGATAGGATGGTATCCTCCTTTGAATGATTTGAGTGGCTTGACTTGGCACATGTTCCCGCATGTAGATGAAACAAAATCAACATATCCTCCACGATATTTATGTTCATGGTGATCTATATCCTACTCATGCCTGCATTCAATGATGGTTAATACCAATGCATGTTTATGACCGTTGTCGCTCTCTAGTTGGTCGCTCCTCAATCTCTTGCTAGCCTTCACTTGTACTAAGCGCGAATACTGCTTGTGCATCCACTTCCATAAACCCAAAGTTGTTCCATATGAGTCCACCATACCTACCTATATGCAGTATTTACCTGCCGTTCCAAGTAAATTTGCATGTGCCAAACTCTAAACCTTCAAATGATAATCTGTTTGGTATGCCTGAATCACTCATGTGGCGACTGGGAGCTGTCAGTATCTTCCATGCTAGGTGGGTTATTCTCACGATGAGTAGACTCCACTCATCATTCACGAGAAAATGGCTGGTAATCGGGATGCCCAGTCCCATGCTCAAGTCAAATCAAAATATAATTGCAAACGGAACTCCCCCAAAAATAATCGGGGTACCCATTGTTTTTGGACCAGCCGTGGAATGTGCTTGTTGGTGGTGGGGGGTATAAACTTTACCATTCTATCTGGGAACCGCCTATAATGTATCTAGTATGGAAGATACTAAGATCTCTTGGTTGTTATGTTGACAATGAAAGCATACCACTCAAAATATTATTTATCTCTATTTCAAAAGCCCGAGCTCTGGCACCTCTGCAAATCCCTGCTTCCCTCTACGAAGGGACTATCTATTTACTTTTATTACTGAGTCATCATCATCTTATAAAAAGCACCCATTAGAGAGCACCACTGTCATTTGTATGTGTTGTTATTAATTGATACTGAGTATGACGACTGTGATTGGATCTCTTTTACAATGAATTACAATGTCTAGTTAGTCCTTGACCTTCATGGGTGCTCTGCTTTTGCGGTCTCAGAAAGGGCTAGTGAAATACCATTTTGCTATATCATATCATGATTGTTTTGAAAAAGTGTTGTCATCCGAGATTCATTATTATTGCTCGCTAGTTGATTAATTATGCCATTGATATGAGTAAATGTGAGACCTAAATGTTATTGTGAATATTGTTAGTTCATAATCTTTGCTGAAAACTTGAATGTTGGCTTTACATATTTGCAACAACAAGATCAAACATAGTTTGTAAAAGTTTTTCTTTATCACTTTCAGTTTTTCAACTGGATTGCTTGAGGACATGCAATGGGTTAAGCTTGGGGGAGTTGATACGTCTCCATCGTATCTACTTTTCCAAACTATTTTGCTCTTGTTTTAGACTCTAACTTGCATGATTTGAATGGAACTAACCTGGACTAACGCAGTTTTCAGCAGAATTGCCTTGGTGTTATTTTTGTGCAGAAATAAAAGTTCTCGGAATGACCTGAAACTTCATGGAGATTATTTTTGGAATAAATAAAAAATATTTGCGAAAGAATCAACCATAGGGGACCCACAACCTGTCCACAAGGGTGGGGCGCGCCCCCTATCTTGTGGGTCCCACAAAGCTCCACCGACCTCAACTCCAACTCCATATATTAACTCTGGAGAAAAAAATCAGAGAGAAGGATTCATCATGTTTTATGATACGGAGCCACCGCCGCCTCCTGTTCTTCCTCGGGAGGGCAGATCTGGAGTCCGTTTTGGGCTCCAGAGAGGGGAATCCGTCGCCATCGTCATCATCAACCATCCTCCATCACCAATTTCATTATGTTCACCGCCGTGCGTGAGTAATCCCATCATAGGCTTGCTGGATGGTGATGGGTTGGATGAGATTTACCATGTAATCGAGTTAGTTTTGTTAGGGTTTGATCCCTAGTATCCACTATGTTCTATGATTGATGTTGCTATGACTTTGATATGCTTAATGCTTGTCACTAGGGTCCGAGTGCCATGATTTCAGATCTGAACCTATTATGTTTTCATGAATATATTTGTGTTCTTGATTCGATCTTGCAAGTTATAGTCACCTACTACGTGTTATGATCTGGCAACCATGGAGTGATAATAGTCGGGACACTTCTCGGTGATGACCTTAGTTTGAGGAGTTCATGTATTCGCAAAGTGCTAATGCTTTGGTCCAGTTCTCTATTAAAAGGAGGCATTAATATTCCTTAGTTTCCATTAGGACCCCGCTGCCACGGGAGGGTTGGACAAAAGATGTTGTGCCAGTTCTTTTCCATAAGCACGTATGACTATATTCTGAATACATGCATGCCTACATTATATTGATGAATTGGAGCTAGTTCCATGTCACCCTAGGTTATAACTGTTGCATGATGAATGCTATCCGACATAATTATCCATCATTGATCCATTGCCTACGAACTCGTTTCATATTGATCTTTGTTTTGTTACTTTTCTGTTGCCACTTTTATGATTGCTACAAAACTGCTATAGTTAGTTTTACCACTGTTACCGTTACTTCCATACTACTTTGCTACTAAATACTTTGCTGCAGATATTAAGTCTTTCAGGTGTGGTTGAATTGACAACTCAACTGCTAATACTTGAGAATATTCTTTGGCTTCCCTTGTGTCGAATCAATAAATTTGTGTTCAACACTCTACCCTCTAAAACAGTTGCGATCCCCTATACTTGTGGGTTATCAATCCGAAACTATGAAGGAAGAATTAAGATAAATCTAACCATAGCATGAAGCATGTGGATCCAAATTAGCCCCTTATGAAGCAACGCATAAACTAGGGTTTAAGCTTCTGTCACTCTAACAACCCATCATCTACTTATTACTTCCCAATGCCTTCTCCTAGGCCCAAATCATGGTGAAGTGTCATGTAGTCGATGTTCACATAACATCACTAGAGGAAAGACAGCATACATCTCATCAAAATATCGAATGAATACCGAATTCACATGATTACTTACAACAAGACTTATCCCATGTCCTCAGGAACAAACGTAACTACTCACAAAGCTTGTTCATGTTCAAGATCAGAGGGGTAATAAATATCATTAAGGATCTGAACATATGATCTTCCACCAAGTAAACCAACTAGCATCAACTACAAGGAGTAATCAACACTACTAGCAACCCACAGGTACCAATCTGAGGTTCTGAGGAAAAGATTGGATACAAGAGATGAACTAGGGTTTGAGAGGAGATGGTGCTGATGAAGATGTTGATGGAGATTGACCCTCCCTCGATGAGAGGATCATTGGTGATGACGATGGCTTCAATTTCCCCCTCCCGGAGGGAAGTTCCCCCGGCAGAATCGCTCTACTGGAGCTCTAGATTGCTTCTGCCCAGGTTCCGCCTCTAGACGACGACGCTTCATCCCAAAAGCTCTCTTCTTTTTTTTCTAGGTCAAACCCTCCATATAGCAGAACATGGGCATCACACGATGGCCAGGGGCCCACAAGACCTCGTGGTAGGGCGCGCCCCCTGGCTTGTGGCCACCTGGTGGGTCCCTGTGATGCCCCTGATTCAATCGTACACTAATCATACACGCAAATGTGTACGATCAAGATCGGGAACTCACGGGAAGATATCACAACACAACTCTAGACACAAATTAAAATAATACAAGCTTTATATTACAAGCCAGGGGCCTCGAGGGCTCGAATACATAAGCTCGAATACAAACGAGTCAGCGGAAGCAACATTATCTGAGTATAGACATGAGTTAAACAAGTTTGCCTTAAGAAGGATAACACAAAAGTATCAATGATTTAAAGGGCAAGGCCTCCTGCCTGGGAGCCTCCTAACTACTCCTGGTCGTCGGCAGCCTCCACGTAGTAGTAGGCACCCTCGGGGTAGTAGTAGTCATCGTCGAAGGTGGCGTCTGGCTCCTAGACTCCACCATCTGGTTGCGACATCCGAGAAGAATGGAAAAGGGGAAAAAGAGGAAGCAAAGCAACCGTGAGTACTCATCCAAAGTACTCGTAAGTAAGGATCTACAATACATATGCATCGGTATCAATGAAATGTGTAGTATCTGTGGATGAACTGCAGAATGCCAGAAGAGAAGGGGAAAGCCTAGCTTATCAAAGACTAGCATCTTCAAGCATCTTGCAGCATCAGAAGAGATAAGAGTGGCATATTATAATATTAGTAAGTATGTGTAACATTTCCTAAAGATCACTTTCTCGACTCCCTTTGAGAAAACAACCCCGGAGCCACATATCCATAACATGCCTCAGCATTCAGTATATAGTTCTAGTTGTATCGATTGGGATACAACTCTAAGCATCCGTTACCATGGACCCGGCTATTCGGATAGATAATACTTCCCTGCAGAGGTGCACCAACTTACCCAACATGCTCGATCAACTCCGGTCGGACACACCATCAGGTCATGACCGCCCTCGGCTGATCAACACAGTGCAGACCTACCTAGGCTCATCAGAGAGGCCAGCATGTCGGTCTACATACTAAGCGCGTAGGGGGCTTGGGCCCATCGCCCTTTTCGCTCCTGCACGTTGCATACGTGGCCGGTGAGCAGACCTAGCTACCTCCTTAAAATAAGGTAGGTGCTTACGCAGTCCAACCCAGCGCACGCCGTCCATCGCTGACGTATGTTGAGCTTTCGGCTGATACATACATCACAGAGTGCCCATACTTATTCCCGCGTGGTGGTTAGTGCGAAAAGATCAGAGGCCTACTCGAGTCAAATTTCCAAACCGTTAGTGTCTTGCTAGTGCGCGGTAACGAGCAGAGACTCACAATCATGTGACCCCATCACCCCGTCTCATGGATTTATGGCAAGGGCTAAGAATGCCCGGCCATGCCACATAATTATCTCTCGGGTACCCTCCAGGTCAACCCAACCTCACATCACTCCCAGGTATCCCTCAGGGCTGACCCAATGTCATCATGGTTCTGTGGTAAGTCAAGGTAACCGTGTGTTCAAAACAGCAAGGAGGAAAACCTGAGGAATCACCCTCGGATTCCCACTCGATGTAACCGTCAAGGTGGACTTGGAGGAATCACTCTTGCTGGTCCACACTTGAGGGGTTGCACGACAGAGTCATTATCGGGAGTGGTGAAGGAGGAATCACCCTTGATGTCCATGACCGAATAGCTACACTGCAGGGTCAACCACTATAGGAATTAAGCACTTTACCGTCATCCATGGCTGACGGCATAGGCATGCCAGGCTGATGGCAAAGACCTTTGTCGTCAGCCAGAAGACAGCAACAGGTCCGGCTGAATAGGCTATGGCAAAGGCCTCTTTGCCGTCTACTGGAGGACGACAAAGATGCAAAGGGCTTTCCAGTCTGCTGACAGACGTCAAAGAGCATGGACGACACCCGTGGCAGTTCAGGTCCATTAAGTGGTTAACCGCATGCTTTGCTGTCAGCTAGCAGACGGCAAAGGCCTTTGCATCATTGTCGTCTGCTGGCTGACGGCAAAGATGCAAAGGCCTTTGTTGTCTGTTGGGTGACGACAAATCTGCCAAGTAGGCCAGCCCACTACACCCCAGGTTGTACAGGTAGCTGCAATGTGGCAGCTTTGCCGTCTGCTAGCGGACGATAAAGACCTTTGCCCTCAGCCAACAGACGGCAAAGTGGCTATATAGCCCCTGTTTTTCCTGTTTTTTTTCTAAATTCATTCAATTTGACAGAATTTCACACATATATATATACACACACATTTCAAAATAATTTCAACAATCATACCAACAATAAGTTTCCAACAACATATACAAGTTTCCAACAACATTTCCATACATACATATCCAACAAGTTTCCATAAACAAAAAGGAAGCACAAGCACAAGTAAAGGTTTGCAACAAGTTTCCATCAATGCTAGCTTCCTCATCTCAAGCAAATCTGCAAATTAGGAAAGATGAAAGTTAGAAGAAGAAGAAGAAGAAGAAGAAGACTAGCTATAAGAAAAAGAAGAAGAAGAAGAAGAAGAAGAAGAAGAAAAAGAAGAAGAAGATTTAGCTAAGGTAGGTAAAAATACTAAGTGTGTAGGTCATTTTAGAGCTAAGCTAGGTAAATAGGTCATTTTGGAGCTAACCTAGGTAGTTAAGCCATTTTTGAGCTAACTAAGCATATTTACTCATTTTGTAGGACAAAATGGTAAGTGTAGGTCATTTTAGAGCTATCCTAGTTAAAATCGGTCATTTTCGAGCTAGGTAAGGTTATTTTGTCATTTTGGAGGAAAATAAACTAATTATATGATAGTTTGGAGCTAAACCATGGTTATTATGCCATTTTTTACCTAAGTAAGCTAATTATGTCATAAATGAACTAGGTAAGCTAAGTATAGATCATTATTTATCTATCCTAGGTAGTAATGACATTTTTCAGCTAACTAAATATTAAGTCATTTAGGAGGAAAAAAGGCTAAGTATAGGCCATTTTATAGCTATCCTAGGTAAAGTATGTTAGTTCGGAGCTAAGTAAGGTTATTATGTCAGTTTTGAGGAAAATAAGCTAAGTATAGGTCATTTTGGAGCTAAACCAAGGTTATTATGCCATTTTTTACCTAAGTGCATTAGTTATGTCAAAAATGAAGTAGCTAAGCTAATTATAGGTCATTATTGAGCTATCCTAGGTTGTTATGCCAGTTTTTACTTAAGTGAGCTAATTATGTCATAAATGAACTAGCTAAGCTAGCTATAGATCATTATTGAGCTATCCTAGGTTGTTATGCCATTTTCTAGCTAACAAAGCATTTGTTAAGCAAAACACTTGGGAAAACTTACCATAATCAGGGAGGTGAAGGACCGGTCAGGGTTGCGCCACCGCGAGACGGAGAAGGATCGGTCGATCCTTTTTGGGAGGCGTGCTACACCAAAGATCACTTGCAATGTTTAGTTAGCATGATGCAACTGAAATGTGAATACTAGTAAGTAATGGCCATTCAAATGAAACTCACCATGTCCGCTATACCAATCTGGGGCATCAGTGGAGGGGTCTGGCCGGTTTTTCGCACACAGATTGCACATTTTGTTTTCACGAGTTAGTCATATTAGTTAGTAATCAAACAAACATTATGTGCATGATTTCGCTAGTATGCGGGAGAAACTTACCAGAGGAGCTCGTATAAGGCCCGGTGACCCGCGTCGTTCCGGTTCCTCTCCGCCTCCAACATATTAGCCGTCCTCTCCTCCATCTCCCTCATCCTCTGTGCCGCCTGCCTGGTTGCCTCCGCTAGAAGCTCCTGGGCCCTAGCCTCGACGGCGAGCTCCATTGGCCGTGGTCAAGGCCTCATCTCGGGAAGAGACCTCGTCTACCGCTTCTTGATCTCCGGGAGACTTCTAGGATAACGTATCAATCCATCCCCAATGGCTACCGAGCCATGTCTCCTCCCATCACCAGATAGCATCACGAGCTCAGGATCAAAAGGACTCTGGCTCGGGTTGAAGTCCTCACCTTTCATCTTCTACCCCCAGTCTCTGTACCTCAGAAGCTTGTCATGGGAGGAGATGTTGCTGAAGCTCTCTGGATGATCGAGGTCACCCTCCGAGAATGTCTTGGCCTTCTTGAATGGGCCATTATGGGCCATGGCATAGAGGTCGTACAGTGGCGGCACCTCCTTGTTGTGTCATGCCTGAAAGAGAGGAACAAGGTAAATTAGTAATTAAAGGGCTGAAGCTAGCATGAAGAAATTGCATGAATCATTAAGGGCTCGAACCACATACCCAGTGATCCACGTACTCAAATAGGTTGGAGCTCCCTTGATGGTGCAGCACACCTTGCATCTAGGCACGCTTGTCCCTGGCCTTCACTACAAAAAAAAGACACATCCGTGACATTTTGGGCCGAACGAAATTTTTTTCTGTCATACATATGACACCTCTATGACGATAATTGTGACAAAACCCGGTATCATCATAGATGTGGTGGGCTCCTACTTCTATGACAAAAAATCATGACAGAAAATGGGCTTTTTGTCCTGGTCGGGCCGGAGACGCAGCTGCATGACATTCTTTGGGCCGTCCATGACGGAAAAAACCGTGGTAGAAGCAAGGGGAAGGAAAATTTCAGGGAGTTGCCGGTTACGGTGGGAGGTCGAGGGTGGAGCGATGCATGTTTCTCTCGTACGTACGCGCGTGTGTGCGAGGCGTTGGCTCTAACTGAAGCCGAGCGAGGCGTTGGGCTCTAACTGAACCCGAGCGATTGCACTGTAGGCTACGCGTTACTGAACCCGAGCGATCGACCGATGGCTGTTAACTGAACCCGATGGAGTGATTCCTTCGCTACTGCTGCTAACTAAAGCTGATCGATTGGATGAACATTGACCATTGCGGGGGGGTTTGGATGAACAGTGAGCGGTGGTGTTGCCTCTGGATGAACAGGAATCCGTGGTGTGGAGGGATGGATGAATAGTAGACGGTGGAGGGGTGGTTGAACAGGACCCCGTGGTGTGGAGGGCTGGATGAACAGTAGACGGTGGAGGGGTGGCCGTGGAGGGTGGTTGAACAGGACCCCGTGATGTGGAGGGCTGGATGAACAGTAGACGATGGAGGGGTGCCCCTGGAGGGGTGGTTGAACAGTAGCCGGTGGAGTAGCGCGCGGTGGAG